>NC_133309.1:17483313-17517639 GCF_012295235.1 Primulina huaijiensis | reverse complement strand
GAAACACAATGGCTGGTGCAAGTAGTTCGAAAACTCCGAGTATGACCGAAGCCTTCAAGGAATCGGCTCTAGAGATTCGAAAATCTACTATGGAAGATGAAGTGTTTCACGCAATTCTTGACTACTGGGAAGAGCTTCAGGGGCTAAAACTTCTTTATGACTCTGGAGAAGCTATCACTCCTAGCCTGGTGGCCAAACTGAGGAGAGTGCGAGAGCACTTGCATATAGCTGAGTGGGTAGACGTCTTTACAGATGGTCGTATCTACCAATTAATGCTTCGGAAAGAAATAAAGATCCTTAAGCGTATTGTCGATTCAGACAGCTTCCTGAAGACTTCCACCGGACCTTTAGCTGCTTGGGTGAAAATATGGATAATTGCTGTAGAGGAAGAATACGATGATGTAGTACGCGCTAATGTCTATGGTTGAATAAAATACTAATTGAAGCCTGTCTCTGTCGTTATTTTGCTATAATCCCTTAAGTTTATCGGTTGATGCATATATACCGCAAGTGGAACAAGGTTAATTGATAAAATCACAATGCTAAACCTTAACATCTCCCGGGCCTTCCTTGAAATGCCCGGGACTCTAACCTCCCGGGCTCTGAGTACGGTGCTCTGTCGGTTACTCTTCTCGAGTATTCCAAGAGGCGTCATTATGACACACGCTTCGCATTCATATCATTCCACATTCCAAGAATTTGTTAATTCCGATACATTGATACCTGTAGCCCCGTCTTTCTTCATAAATAAAAAAAACGTTTAAGCTAGCAAACGGCTCTCCACCTTCTTCAATATTAAATACCACCTGTCTATAAATAAGAAGATGAAAGTGAAATAAGAACAATAATCCAATATGCCGAGTTCGAGTGAGTCTACCGCTTGTAGCAGCACGCATGTCATTGTCACAGATGAGATGCTTCCTTTTCTGGAAGATTTGAAGAAGACTATTGAAGAATATATCTCGGTAAAGGTTATGTCTTCATGGTTCAAGATTCAAGATCTCCAAAATTCTTATCAAAATGGTTTGGCATTCACATGTTCCCAGAGGGCAATAGCGAGAAGATATAAACAACAATTTGATGTCGACCACGTTACAGAGCTAGTAACTGACCAAGTTCTCCTGCATGCAATGCTATGGAAGGAGTGGCATCAGCTAAAGAAGATTTCCTCTGCCGAATCCTTCACTAGTTTAAGAATCCATGAATTGAATAATTGGATAGTTGAGTGGCAGGATTCTGTAGATTCTGAACTAGCTGCTGTAACGTGGCATAGATTATTTCCTCAATAAGAGTTTAGTAGATGTAATTCTTCGTCTTCCTATTCTTCTGTCAATGAATTCTGTAACTCGAGTAGTATATAACTAGCGCGTAAAACCGAAATGCCAAGAACTAATGTTTCCTGAGCCTATCATAAATTGCCAGGCTCTATCCCCACCTGGGCTTAAAATGAAATGCTGGGTTCTCACATCACCCGGGTTTAAAATGAAATGCCGGGTTCTCACATCACCCGGGTTTAAAATAAAATGCTGGGTTCTTACATCACCCGGGCAATTGATATGGTGTTATAATGACGTATGCCCTACTGCCAAGCTGTCACAATCTGTACGTATTCCGAGTGTATAAATGATCATGACGCCTCGATTTATGCCCCCGTCTTTTCAAATGTCCCGCCCAATCATGCCGCTCAATTTTCGAGGTTAATCTGGTTCGTTTGTTCTGTTCTATATCAGCGGTTCAGATTCGTTCCCACCGCCTATATATATTAGGCCCCCTGTTTTCGAGAAAACACCTTGAAATTTAAAACTTCGGCGAAGCCCTTGCGAATTTTCTTCCTGAAGCTCCTCCGCGCGAAATCACCTAGCTCCAACGATCCTCGACCATCCTTCTCCAAAAACTTGTAAGTTTCTTCTTCGTAATATGTCTAATTCTATTTCCTCTACCTCTGGGGCTAATGTGCGGGGCTCTCCTAGCGATGAATCCACCGCATTGCGCTCTGACTCCCCTCCGTCTCCCCCTCGCCGTTCTATAACTCAACCTTCTAAAAAACAAAAAACCCTTCTAACCAAACCCTCATCTTCAAAACCTTCCTCCTCGGGCACTTCCCGAGCCCCGAGAAAGAACAAGGGTAAGGGAAAAACTCGGGTTTCTGACCGCCCTTCTTTTGAGGCCCCGGGAGTTCCTTGATTCTCCTCAATGAGCAGCACTTTGCGTTCGGGGGCGGACGAGGAACTCCGCACCCTAGGAGTTATTCCCTCTTCTTTTCCTATTATTATACCCGGCCCCTCTGATCGGGCAGATAGCCCTCCTCCTGGGTATACTACTTTTTTCCGGGACCAAATCAAGAATGGTCTTCGCTTCCCCATCCCTTCTTTTTACATTGAGGTCGCCAAATTCTTTGGGGTTCCTGTCAATCAATTTCATCCCAACTCTTTTCGGATTATGGCCTCGGCCTTTGTCCTTTTTCGTATGCATAACCTTGTTATTAACCCCCTTATTCTTCATTACTACTTTACCTGTAGACTAGGTGATAATGCCTTTTCCCTTTCTGCCCGGTTCAACGCCCGGTTCCTTGATGACATTCCTTCTTCCCAGAAAGGATGGAAAGGAAGATATTTTTTTATACAACTCCCATCCTCTCTCTCCTGTCTAACAGGGTTTCTTCCCTCTCTTCCTCCCCAGCCTGCCCTTCCTCGAGCTTACAAATTCGAGGAATTTTACACCCGAAGCCAAGACTTGGTGGAGGGTCAAAAATTCTCTTCCTCCTCCCTTATTTCCCAGGAGCACTTGATCACTTATGGGTTGAGCGTCCGGGCTGAAGACCCAATAGATCGGGCGATTGACGAGGTGGCTGGCTCGGACCCTCAACCCGGTAACTTTCTAATTCCTGTCTTCTTAGTTTGTTATTCATCCATCTTTTATAATCTCTACTAATCCTCCCTCTTATTGCGCAGATTCCTCCAAAATGCAAGAGGCTTTTCTCCAGAAATGGGAAGAGGAAAAGGTTGCCAAGGAGAAGAAATTGGCAGCCCGGAAGGCTGCCCGTGAGAAGAAACAGATTGAGGCGGAAGCAGCGCGGCAAGCTGAGCTGAACCGGGTGGAAGCCCAGCAAGAAAAGGTGACCCGGGATTTATCTCGGGAAGACCCCGAAGACCACATTCCCCTCACCCGGAGGAAGCGAAAGGCTGTCACAAGCCCGGAGCGGACTCTGGGTGAATCTAACTGGGAAGGAGGGCAGAGCTCGTCAATCACTCCTCCCCAGCGTCAACCTACAGAGGAGCCTCCCCAAGAGCCTCTTCTGACCGATCAACCCACCTGGCCCAACATCTTCCTGGAGGGAGCTTCTTCAACTGGTATTCGGCGCTTAAAGCTTATGCTCACTTCTGAGGAAGATGCCTTTTTGAAGAATCTTGGGCCTGGTGCTCGGTTCCTTGAGGGATCTAACCGATTCCTATCTGTAAGTCTTTTTTTTTTCATTCTTTTTTCCTTCATTTATCCTTTCTTTTACTAACTTGCTTTGTACAGGCTGCCCAAATGATGATCTCGGCCTTCGAGGAAGTAGCGGCGGTGGCTACCAAGAAAGGTCAACAAACCCGGGCTGCTCAAGAAATCCAAGATCAACTGCACGGAGAGCTTGCTCGGGCTAAAAGCCTTCACGAAGAGGAGATCGCCATCCTAAAAGCTTCCTTGGAGTCGGCTCACACGGCATTGGACAAGTCTCGGGAGGATCTCAATGAAGCTACCATTCGGGAAGAGAATCTGCGAGGTGCTCTGGCTGTCTCGGAATCGAGAAACCATTCTCTATCTAAGCAGATAGAAGTTCAACAATCCCGAGCAGAGAGGGCCGAGAATGCTTTGTCCCTGGTGGAGCATAATAAGGATAAATGGCAAGCTTCCTTCCTTCAATCTCCTGAGTTCCATAAGGCCGTGGTAGATAAGGCTTACCCTTTTTTCAAGACCGGTTTTGACAAGTGCCGGGAACAATTTGAGGGAGCTGGACTCTTACCCCAGGATAAGGAAAATTTTCCTGATTTTGGCCTAGCCATTGCATCCCTTCCCCAGGGTGGAGAGGAGGAGAAGGAGGAAAACCAGGAAGATGAGCCAGGATCCGATAATATTGATATAGACTAGGGTTGTACCCTCTTTTTTCTTTATTTCTGTAATTCTTGTTCTCGGATTTTTATTGAACAGATTCTTTCCTTCAATAGTGTCTCGATTAATCTCTTGATAGCCAAGTAATACCATTGTTTTTTATGCCAACCTCAAGAAAATATTTCAAGTGTTGAGAACTAACCGGACCTTTTAGTAAACAATTGTGATAAGAAAAGAACATATTTACGTAACGAATGAATGTCCTTAGCCTGGATCCTACCGAGTTAAGAATAATCAAGGCGTGTGGCCAAGGAACACATCCCGAGACTTGTGAATGGTTGAGGTGTGGTTCCCCGAGCCAGGGTGTAGTGCCCTAGGCTTTTAGATCCAAGGTGCGGAGCCTCGGGCCGGGGAACATGTCCCGGGACTTGTGAATGGTCGAGGTGTGGTTCCCCGAGCCAGTGTGTGAAAAAAAACAGCTGGACGGTCACAGCTGCTTGGGCGGGGCGGGGTGTAGGATAAGAGCACAAACTCGCCACCTCCACTGTGTGTAGAAATACAACGTGTTGTACGTTTATTTATATAGCAAAAAAAAATCCCCGATTTCCGAATTGGGCTATTCTTCAAAATTTCAGGCCTCTGTATCTCAAAAGAAAGTTTCCAGAAAACGAGAAGGCGGAGGGGATATTTGAATATAATGTGCACTGCGGCACATTTTAGCACTGGCGGGGGGCTGCTGTGCTCTGGCGGGGGAGGGGCTGCTAAAATGCGCGGATATGCTGAATCAAGGTTTGTAACCCGGGATTAGTTTTTTTACCCGCTAACTGGTCTGGTGTATTTTATATGACATGGACAACACACACCATAATAAATTAACAGTAATTGTCTTCAACGGAGTGTCCGAGTTGATGAGTACGTAAGTATTTGTCTAATAATTAGTAGTTCGATTTTTTCTGCTACCAATTTTATGTGGAACTTGTCCCACATAAATTATCTATTGTGGTCGACCTGATTAGCGTAATTTACAGTTTACTGCGTTAAGCGAGGTTAACCAATACAGATTGAAAGATAACGATAACAAATTTTTACGTATTGAAAAATTTATTACTATTATCGGTGTATAAAAAATTTTAATTGGTGCATATGACCTGAATTATCTTCAAATTTTTCATAATTATTTTTTCACAAAATTTCTATGAAACTGTATCACCCGTCAATTTACATAGAACCATATCTAATCTGACTCGAACCATGAAAAAATAATAATTTTATTTCAAATTTATTATTTTTCATTATAGATATAAAAAAAATTCATGACATAATATCATAAAAGATCTCTTATTTTGTCTATTATCAACTGCCTCCTTCGTATGGATAACATGTTTTTTACAAGCCACGTTGTTTATTTCACTTTGTTCAATGCATTTTAGAAATCATTTAACTAAATAATAAATAGCCAATATAGTTGGGATATACAACATAATTATAAAATAATTCCAGTAAGATGGTTTCAAAGATTTATATATGTGAGACGGATTGATCTAATTCATATTTGGAATACAAATTAATATTTTTGACATAAAAAAATATATTTTTACTTGTCCGGTTGGATAAGAGTTATATCTTATTAAATTGATCAGTAAAACGGTCTCATAAAATTTTTTGATAAATAACTATTATGACAGACTCATGTCCTTTATAGATCATCAACCAACTATAAAACTTCAGATTGACTGATTATTTTCACTTGAGAGATATTGATTTCTATTAATAAAAAAAATTATGGTTAAATTTATTTTATTACTATACTTCACCTTGTAACTAGTTTTACAAGTAATTTATTCAATTTGTATGAAGTGATGGTGGGGACCATTTTAAGTCGTCGCATAACGGTTTTTTGTGTGATTATTCAACTGCCAGCGTTTGAGTAATCGAGCACGTACAGCTAGCACATGTGGCATCTGCGCATGCATATATATGTATATAGTTTAAAGAAAAAATCGAAAAAAAAATTAAAGAAATATATAAAAATTATTAATAAACTTACACCAGCAAAGTAAACAAACAAATATTATGACGGTTAAAACTTTAAAAAAAAACATTGGTGTCACTTTGACATACTAAAATTAATTGCTAGGAGTTGTTCAAGTTTAATAATATAGCAAGTACAATATTTAAGATGATGTTTACAAATTAATTTTCTGTAAATGGTAAATAATGATTAATTATTCTCTAAGACATAGTTTGTTAAACTTGATAACTAAATTATTAATGAATTATCACCCTTCAACCCAAGCTTGGTTCATTTTTTAAAAGCCCACAAAAATTGGATGTGAAACGTCTGCTATTTGTTTTGCTTTAAAAGTACTAGAAATTTTTTTTATAAACCTCACAACAAATTCGGCCGAACCCCAATACAAATGCATAAAATATTTTGACACCAATTTGGAAAATAAGACATGCAACTAGTATTTGAAAATCAAAGAAAATAGTTTAACATAAAACCAAACCTAAAAAGCAATAATCTGAAAAGTATAGTCCATACTATCACCTCAGAGAACCCTCTCAAAGCATAAATAAAAAGTCGTAAAATCTTTTATCGTAAATCATAAGCATAAATTATAAGTGCGAAAAATAGAAGCGCTGGTCCTCGGGTTATGTGCACCTTCAGCCCAACAAGATCAACCATCAAGACCTCCATCAAACTGACTTGCATCAATCACACCTAGTGAGTTTAAAGACTCAACACATCATAATTTTTATAAAAAGTAATACATATACAGTTCACAAGCAACAGTGAAAATACATTTACTTAAAATATCCTTTCATGATCATGCATAACTTAACCTCAACATTTTCATATCATATAACCTTTTATCTTGAGCATAAACATTTCATTTTCCTTTTATTTAATCCAGATCGTTAATCGTGACTTTCATTTTGCTCAAAAAGTCGATGGATCTATCTACATGTAACTAGAGTAAAGGGCACGGGGACATCAGCGACACTCTCACCCGTCAACTGAGCCTTAGCCTATCCTCATCATATAGAAATACAATTGTCGGCTCCCTCTGGGGCCTTCTCCCATAAATGGACTCCCTCTAGGGCCTTTTCCTTCACGATATTCCCATTCATATCATCATATCCTCATAATAGTCACGATTACTTCACATTCTCCAACGATTCACATTTTCATCACTTTATAAAAATCAATGCATTTAATATCATTTTTCTTTTAAAAACAAGCATGCAACATTCTTTTTAACTTTTATCGTTTCATCATAAATTCCATAAATAAACATAAAATCCCATAAAAATTTAAAATAATCCTTTTAGCATATAAAAAAGCATTCAGAGCACTGTCATGACGTTTACTAATTTTCGGGTGTAAAATTACCGTTTTATCCCTAGACGTAAAATTTCATGTTTCCGACTTTTTTTAATTTCGTTGACTCTAACATGTCCCAAATAATTATTTAAGCTAAAATTAATTTTTGATAATTTTATTTAGCCTAAAAATTAAACTTTCTATTTAATCTTTAATTATTCGTTTTTAAGACGTTTAAATCCCGAATAATTTCAAACTTTAATATAAAATTCTTAAATTTAAAACTTAGATTTTTTATATTGTTTTAGCCCTCGTGAACCACGACTCGACCCCCCGTGAGCCATGTTTCAATTTATTTTTCAAAGAACAAAACCCTAGCCCCTCGACTAAACCACCCTCGAGCCATCTAGCTTTTCCATCGAGCCACGCTCGAGCCGACCTGAGACAACTTCGAGCAAGCCCTTCCATGGACCCTCGTGAACCCATAGCACCTCTAGGACCTGACCCTAGCCCCAACCGCAAGACACAACATAAGCTGCAAGCCACGGCCGAGACTCCTTAATGAGAAGGACTCTTCATTTACGTGCCTAGGACCTAGCCACCGGACCAGCCCTTGAACCAGCCTCTTGTGAACCCACCTAGGACCATAAGGACTTGACCTAGCTCAGCCCAAAGCCCACTAGCCGAGCCATATTTCCCATGCGCGCTGCTACACCCCATGAGCTCATGCGCGTTGCTGCACGGGCAGAGTCCTCACTTTCTAGGACTCCTCCTCAGCCCCTTAACTCGAGTCCTAGCGTGGCTAGGACTCCTTCCCTGACCCAAGCACGTCCCTAACCAGCTCTGGTCCCAGCAATGCCAAGCCATGGACTTAAAACCCTTGAACCCGAGCCCTTGACACAACAACGTTTGATTTCGGTTCCAGCTTGTTCGTATCTCGTTTGCAGCATATTAGGTGCATTCTAGGACCATTTAACTTGTGTAAAAACAACCCATATTCAATCCCTAATCATGGCAGCCCCTTTATGTAGGTAAAACTCAAGTTTTGGATAAAAAACCATTCTTTAAAATTCATGTTATGCAAAAAAAAGAAAATAAATAAAAGAGGTACTTTTTTTCATGCAATTCATATCAAATACATATCTAGGGTGTGACAGATGAGAAAAGAAAGAATTATGGCGTGCCTTTGCGCAATTTACGCACGAATATCCGTTGATGAAGCGAAGAACAGTGACGAGGAGATGGCGACTTTGAAAAACTAAGAAGATTTCGAGACTTTCTCTCCCAAAAATTGTGTGTGCCGTGTGATTTGTTGGAAGAAAAGAGTTGTGTGGTTTTGGGGAAGTGGGGCGTGGGTTTTCTTTTGTTTAAGGGTAGATTTTTGGTTTAACAATTAAATAAAAACTCTAGTTGATAGCTTAGGCCCATTAGCATGCTACAATGGGTCCATTTAGCCTATTAATGCATGTTTAAAATATTTCGTGTAGAAAAATTTGTGAATTTATTAGTCGGGTTGCCAATACGTTTGTATTTTTGTTGAAAAACCAACCCCAATAAAATTTACGTCACATTGTATAAAAGCACCTCAAACCCCTTATTCTCAAAAATAAGAAAAATCATCGACCTTATTTTAGATAATTAACAATAATTATTTAATAAAAATATTTTTCAGCCCTCAGTCTTCGTTCCTCGATCGCAACTTAAATAATCCCTTAAAAATACCTTTTATTGCATGTAAGTAGAAAAACTACTAAAACATGAAATAAACATGTCACATAATCAATTTAGTAATTAAAATCAATTATTTAACCATTTTCCATAATTCCTAAATTTGCACGCAGTTGGATTACGTCGTCTTAATTTTGGACATTACAATTCTTCCCCCCCCTTAAATAAAATTTCGTCCTCGAAATTAGAACTTACCAAATAGTTCTTGATAGCGACTCCTCAAGTCCCTCTCGATTTCTCAAGTAGTTTCTTCTTCCGAGTGATTCAGCCACTTGACCTTGACCATTAGAATGACTTTGTTTTGGAGTCTTCTTTCTTACATTGCCAAGATTTGGACAAGTCTTTCTTCATAAATCATATTTGGAGTTAGTTGCAGAGGTTCATAATTTAGCACATGTGATAGAGTTGACATGTACTTTCGCAGCATCGAAATATGGAACACATTGTTAACTCTAGAAAGCGTCGGTGGCAATGCCACTCTATAAGCTAGTGTCCCAATTCTCTCATAAATCTCGAACGGGACTATAAATCTTGGAATAAGCTTGCCTTTCTTGTCAAATCGCATAACACCTTTCATAGGTGCTATTTTAACAAATACATGATCGCCCACTGCAAACTCTAAGTCCCTTCATCTCTTGTCGGCATAACTCTTTTGTCGGCTTTGTGCAGTCTTCATTCTCTCATGAATTTTGACTACAAGCTCGGCAGTCTCTTCAATCACATCCGGACCAATCTCTCTTCTTTCCCGAACCTCGTCCCAATGAATAGGAGATCTACATTTCCTTCCATAAAATGCCTAAAAAATAGCCATCCCAATTGATGATTGATAGCTATTATTGTAGGTGAACTCTACTAGAGATAATTTCGGTTCTAAACTGCTTTGGAAATCGATCACACAAGCTCGCAGTAGATCTTCTAAAATTTGAATAACTCTTTTGGATTGACCATCGGTTTGAGGATGGAATGTTGTACTGAATAATAACTCGTTCCCCATCGCTGCATGCAGACTCTTCCAAAAAGATGACGTAAATCTTGGATCTCTGTCGGAAACAATAGATACATGAATCTCATGCTGACGAACTATCTTTCGAATAAATAACTCTGAATACTGAATCATGGTGAAGGTCGTCTTAATAGGTAGAAAATGTGCTGATTTCGTAAGACGATCAACTATCACACATATAGCGTTGAATCCCTTAATCGTCTTTGGCAATCCCACAACAAAGTCCATCGTAATGTTTTCCCATTTCCATTCGGGAATAGGGAGTGGCTTAAGTTTTCTCGCTGGTCTTTGATGCTCTGCTTTGACTTGTTGAGATGTCAAATACTCGGTCACAAAACGCAGAATTTCTCTCTTCATGCCCGACCGCCAATATAACAACTGCAAATCTTTGTACATCTTCGTGCTTCCCGTATGAATGGAATATGGTGTGTCATGAGCTCCTTCATAATGAGATTTCTCAAATAATCGTCACCAGGAACCCAAAAACAATCTCGATAACGAACTATACCATCCGCCTCAGAATATAATTTCCGGCCCTTGGCTTCATCTCTTGCTCTCCATTTCTGCAATTGCTCATCAGTAGGTTGTCCCTCACGAATTCTATCTCTCAAAGTCGACTGTACTGATAATGTGGCAAGATTAGGGCCTCTCCCCTAGCATATACTGTAAGCTTAAACTGTTGTATATCAGACTGCAACGGTCTTTGGAGTGATAATTGTGTGATAACTGCTGCTTTTCAACTCAATGCGTCTACCACAACATTAGCTTTTCCCGGATGATAGCTAATCTCACATGTAGATCCCAAATTCAGAACACATATAACCCATGCATTTATTTAATTGTTAAATTATTTATTTAAGTTTAAAATGAGTTTTTAGCCATGTATGATTTATTTAAATGCATTATTTTAAATTATTCATGTTTATGTGATGCATGTTAAAATGTTTTTCAAGTTTCATGTCCAGGAGATTATTCGATACGGGATCGAGGGAAAAGACCGGTGACGATTTTAGCAATTTAAAATGTGGTATTTTATTTTAAGTTGAGGTCGGGGCATTTTAACTAATTTATTAAGTTTCAGCATTTTAAAGTCTAATTTAATTATTAGGTGAATTTTAGAATTTTAAAACTTTTAAAGTTGACCTTGTGCATTTATTTTGTTAAAAAGGAGAATTTTATAAAATTAGTGTGGGTTAACCTTTTATTATTATTTTAATTAGTTAATTTAGCAAGATTTCTCCTAATTAAAAACCCACACACACGATACACACACTTACACATTTTTACACACACCAAAACACACAATACACCCTACACATCTTATTTCAGATTTTTAAAGAGAGAAAACTAGGGTTCTTGGTGTCTAAAGCAGCCGCCCCCTTCCCTCTCCATCTTCCAGCAAATTTTCATGTGTTTTCTTCAAAAATTTTAGCGCCACGTTCGTCCCTGATCAATCCTCGCGCCATCTCCGTTTCGGTATCGTCGTTACGGTATTTTCAAATATCAAAAGACACGTATATTATGTTTCTTTCTGCGTCGATCATGTCATAGTATGTGTTGCGTTTATGCGTAAAAATCGATGTGTTAAGTACGAAGTTTGAGCAGAAACAAGTTGGATTGAATTTGAAACGTTTTTAGATCTAAAATTTCAAAATTTGCTGTTCTTTTGAAAACTGCGATTTTTCGGTCGTGATTTTGAGAAAACTTTCTTTTATTGTAATGCCCATGGGCTGTTCCCGATCCAACTGACGGGAGTCGGTTATCCCATGGCCCATTACTCACTGACTCCTCCAGCCCAGGCACTTGAGTTTGTACCTCCCAGACTCGAACCTAAGATCTCCTGGAAATATAGATACTTAGCACAAGGCTTGTACCAATTGAGCTATTGGTACCAGACTTGTGCTAAGTATCTATATGTCCAGGAGAACTTAGGTTCGAGTTTGGGGAGGTACAAACTCCAGTGCCTGGGCTGGA
This sequence comes from Primulina huaijiensis, assembly GCF_012295235.1. NCBI lineage: Eukaryota > Viridiplantae > Streptophyta > Magnoliopsida > Lamiales > Gesneriaceae > Primulina > Primulina huaijiensis. Next base: position 17,505,517 of record NC_133309.1, on the reverse strand, counting down.
GGAGTCATTGAGTAATGGGCCATGAGATAACCGACTCCCGCCATTTGGATTGGGAACAGCCCATGGGCATTACAATAAAAAGGCGCACCTTCGATTTGATATAAAATTCGTAATTGTTGGATAAGAAACGAGTGAGTTACGATTGTTTTTGTGGGACTGTTCAAACTGAAATTTTCTGAAAATATGTTCATGATATGTTCTTGAAGTTTTATTGTTGCAAGCTTCGTTGAGCATCGATGGATGATCATTGCTGCGGTTAAGTATATCGAGAATGATGTTGGGATGATTGTTGGTGTGTCGTTTCGTGTCGGTAGGCACTTGGTTGTATTAGAAGCCGTAGAACTTGTTTTGGTGTCAAAGGTCGTGTTCACGGATTGGGTTGCGTTGTTTGTGATGTGTAGTTGTTTTGGGGCGTTTGTTTGAGTTTGAATCAGTGCCTTAGCATCCTAAGAATGGGTCTTGAGTTACGATTAGGTCACAAGTGTAGGGAATTTCGTTTTTTCGCGATTCCAGCACCTACACGGACCCTGGCACGGGGTCCGTGCCCTTTCTACTTCAAAATGTTAATTTCCAGCATGTACCCGGACCCCTACACGGGGTCCGTGTACCCCTTTTAAAAAATGTTTTTTAAATTTTTTTTTTAATTTGGCTCGGGGTTCTATATCATGGTTCAGTACGATGGTTAAAAATTTATTTTTGTAAAATATTTTATTTCTTTTGGGGTTATTAGTATAAAATATAGGATATGCTTTGAGGTTCGGTGTCTTGATTTAGTGCAATTATTAACAAGGTCGAGTCACGGGAATTTTAGAAGTCCTAAGGAAAATGAATGAGCTTGGGTGTAAGCACGACTACCTACGTTTAAGTTATGCAAGCTAAGTTTTTAAATTCATGTTAGTATGTGCAGCAGCGGCCCCAAGCGAGATCCAACGACTCCCTCAACGCCAAGTAAGTATGTTGACTTGCAAAAGAAAATATTTTAAGTTTTTGGGGTATGCTAAATATCTTGTGACCAAATTATGTATGGGGTTGGAAAGCGGTAAAGCATGACCAGGGACCAACCCACCCCGTTAAAGCATGAACGAGTTTAGATCAGAATTGGAAAGCGTTAAAGCATGAACGGGTACCAATACACCCGTTAAAGCTTGAACGGGGATCTCATGTATGCGACAGTGGATTCGTCCCTGTCAGCCCAGTAATGTGGTTTAGTCTGATCAGGCGATTATGTTATGGGTCAGTTGCTTTGAAACATGCATCTACTCAAAATTATGATATGTATGCTCATGTATGTACGATGCAAGTATTCAAGCATGTTTAAGAAAAGTTTTACGTTGATGGCGGCACGTCTATGTATGTATGTACGTTCAAGTTTTGATGTATGTTCAGTTCCAGTATTTACGCCCTATTTTAAAGTTGCATGTGGTTTTATTATGTAGTACTTGTTACTTCTAGTTTATGCGTGTTGAATCTTTAGACTCACTAGACTTGATCGATGCAGGTGAGGAGTTTGTTGAAGAGGCTAGGGGTGGAGACCAAGGAGCCGACTTGGACTGAGCAGGAGGCTAGACCCGAGGACCGCCCATGTTTTAAACTTTAAAATGTTAAGCATGTTGAATATTTTTTATACTCTGATTTTCGTGAAGTGGTTGATGAGGTTTTAAATAATCATTTCTTTTGGGAGACTCAGTGGAGAATGTTTTAGACGAACAAATATTTTAATTCCCTTGTGAAAGTTTATTTTGTATCCAAGAAAATTTTTAATTTTTCCGCAAATTTTGAATAGTAAAAGAACGGTACGTCACAGTTGGTATCAGAGTGATGTTCTTGTAAAGGGTTATGCATACTGCCAGTTGCAAGAAGCTCACGAAGTCACACCTCAAGTCTGTAAGTTTTCATGTTTTAAATTATGTTATGTAGTAAGCATAGAATTATGATTTCAGCATGTGCATATTTCAATCCAAACTATGTGCATCTTATGCTATTAGTATCATGTTCATGCATATGGGGTTTACGTGTCGGGTAATTATTGGAACAGTATGCCTCCTAGACGCATGATTAATCGGGAAGCAAGGGAGGAGAACCGAGAGGCCCGAGATGAGGAACGGATCACTCCTCCTCGTCCACCACCAGATATGCAGGCACAGATGCTTGCAGGCATGACGCAGTTCTTCGCGCAGTTCGCGGGGAACCAAGCTGCAGCAGTGGGTGTAGGGGTAAGGCCCTAACCGGAGGCGGTGTATAAAAGATTTAGAAGGATGAACCAAAAAGAGTTTTCGGGAACCACTGACCCGATGATAGCGGAGGTATGGATTAAGTCCATCGAGGTAATTTTTGATTTTATGGAGCTGACGGATGCAGATAGAGTCAGGTGTGCCACGTATTTTCTGACCGAGGACGCCAAATTATGGTGGGGAAGCGCGTACGTATCAGTAAATTTGCAGACTTTGACCTGGAATGGGTTTAAGGAAGAATTCTAGTCCAAGTACTTCACTGAGGAAGTACGATCCAGGCTGACCAGAGAGTTCATGGCGTTGCGTCAAGGGGACAACAGCGTTGCAGAATTTGTGAGGAAGTTCGAAAGGGGGTGTTACTTCATGCCCCTAATAGTTAATGATGCCCGAGAAAAGCTGAGGCATTTTATGGATGGGTTACGGCCAATCTTGCGCCGTGATGTCCGAGTAGCTGGTCCTACTACATATGCAGTCGCCGTGTCTAGAGCTTTGGCGGCAGCACAGGACCAGCGAGATATTGAGAATGATAGGCAGGGCAAGAGGCCCTATCAGGCGCCGCAGCAGCAGCAGCAGCAGAGACCTCCGTTCAAGAAACCTTACCAAGGGCAACCAGGGAAGAAGCCATATCAAGGACCGCCTAAGGGCAAGGGTCCAATTCAGCAGTAGGTGGCGCCTCAGAAGCCCTGTAATTTCCCAGTGTGCCCAAAATGCAACCACCAGCATCCGGGGCAATGTTTGTATGGGTCAGACAAGTGCTTTAAATGTGGAGCCAGTGACCACATATTGAAAGAGTGCCCACAATGGAGACAGCCAACTCAGGGCAGAGTGTTCGCCATGCATGCTCAGGAGGAGAACCCAGACACGACATTATTGACCAGTAAACTTATTCAATTAAGCACATTATTATTTTTCCATGCCTGCATGTTATTTTATTTGGGATTATTAGGATGCTAGTTTTATTTTTGTGACTTGGGATAGCATTTCCTGCTATGTTTGAGGTTAAGGTTAGGATTTTGAAATATAAGTTTTGTGTTGATCCGACGTCTCTCAGGAAATATTTTCATAAAAAGAGTCGCCACGAAGGCCTTGATAGATTCAGGGGCCACTCATTCTTTTATTTCGGAGACGTTCGCTATTCACCTGGACGTCAAGTCTATTGGACTCGACGTGCACTACCCGGTGACAGTCCCATCAGGGGAAGAACTGTTAGCTACCAGTGTGGTCAGAGATATTGATCTAGAACAGCAGGGTCACCTGGTGTATGCCGATCTGATCGTGTTGCGAATGCCAGAGTTTGATATCATTTTGGGAATGGACTGGCTGACTAAGGACAGAGTTTTTATTGATTTCTAGAAAAGGTCGGTGTTAGTAAGACCTTTGGGTATGGAGCAGTTTCTCTTGAGCCAGCTAGATGGAGGAGTTTTCTTCGCATGATCTCTTGCATGCAGGCGCGGAGACTCATTTCCAAAGGGTGTCAGGCTTTCTTGGCCAGCATCATTTCAACACCTGATGCACCCACTCCATCTATATCTGATGTACCAGTAGTCAGGGACTTTCCTGACGTCTTTCCAGATGACGTCACAGGCCTTACACTAGAGAGAGAGGTGGAGTTTGCGATTGATCTCATGCCAGGCACAGTGCCAATCTCTAAGGCACCGTACCGATTAGCTCCAGCTGAGATGCTAGAACTCAAATAGCAAATTCAAGAGCTTCTTGATAAGAAATTCATTCGTCCTAGTTTCTCGCCATGGGGAGCGCCAGTGCTTTTTGTAAAGAAGATGGATGTGAGCATGAGGCTGTGTATCGATTACCGAGAGCTGAACAAGGTAACGATCAAGAATAAATACCCATTACCAAGGATCGAGGACTTGTTCGATCAGTTGCACGGAGCTTCAGTGTTCTCTAAGATAGATCTTCGATCGGGGTATCACCAGCTGAAGGTGGAAGATGCAGATGTTCACAAGACAGTCTTCAGAACCAGGTATGGGCATTACGAATTCTTAGTGATGCCATTTGGGCTGTCAAATGCTCCAGCAATTTTCATGGACCTCATGAACCGAGTATTCCAGCCTTATCTTGATCAATTCTTCTTAGTATTCATTGACGACATTCTCATATACTCGAAGAGCCATGAAGAGCACAGTCATCACCTGAGTACAATTTTGCAGGTTTTGCAGAGTCGCAAGTTATTTGCGAAGTTCAGTAAGTGTGAGTTTTGGTTGGAGAAGGTAGCGTTTTTGGGTCACATAGTGTCTAGTAGTGGCATTGAGGTGGATCCAGTTAAGGTAGCAGCAGTCCAAGAATGGGTTGAGCCGAAGAATGCTTCTGAGATTCGCAGTTTCCTAGGCCTGGCAGGCTACTACAGGAAATTTTTTCAAGGGTTTTCTTCGATAGCAGTGCCACTCACTTCACTGACAAAGAAGAATGCAAAGTTAGTATAGAGTGGTGATTGTCAGAAGAGCTTTGATACTTTGAAGCGAGCTCTTATTTCAGCACCGGTGTTAGCCATGCCATCAGGGCAAGGAGATTTTGTGTTATACAACGATGCATCTAAGCTCGGGTTAGGCGCAGTGTTGATGCAGTAGGGTCGGGTGATAGCTTATGCTTCCAGGCAGTTGAAGGTGAATGAGAAGAACTAGCCGACTCACGATCTTGAATTAGCCGCAGTAGTCTTTGTGTTGAAGATTTTGAGACACTACTTGTATGGCGAGAAATGCAAGATATTCACTGATAACAAGAGTCTTAAGTATTTCTTCACACAGAAAGAGTTGAATATGAGACAGAGGCGGTGGTTGTAATTGGTAAAAGACTACGACTGCGAAATTAGCTACCATCCGGGAAAGGCTAATGTTGTCGCAGACGCCTTGAGCAGAAAAGTGGCAGTTGTAGCACAGTTATCAGTACAGCGACCTCTTCAGTCTGAGACTCAGAGGTTTTATCTAGAGGTCTATCGTAAGGGCGGAGCACCTAAGCTGTCTAATCTAACAGTCAAATCCGATTTTTTAGACCGAATCCGTAGGGGACAGCTTTTGGATGAACAGTTGCTGAAATGGATGCTGAAGGATGAAGACAAGGGCAGTGTGCTCTACACAGTGTTAGATGGTATCGTGAGATACAGAGGGAGAATGTGGGTGCCTAACGTCGATTCGATCAGAGAAGATATCTTATCAGAGGCACATGCATCTACGTATTCAATCCACCAAGGAGGTACCAAGATGTACAAATACCTGCAGATCTTGTATTGGTGGCCAGGGATGAAGAGAGACATATGCAGATTTGTGTCTGAATGCCTCACTTGTCAACAGGTGAAGGCAGAACACCAGAGGCCAGCAGGAATGCTTAAGCCACTCCCTATCCCAGAGTGGAAATGGGAGAACATTACTATGGATTTTGTTATTGGGTTGCCAAGGTCAGTCAGAGGATCCAATGCCATTTGGGTTATCGTGGATCGACTCACTAAATCAGCGCACTTCTTGCCAGTGAAGACGACTTTCTCCATGACGCAGTATGCGGAGCTTTATATCAGGGAGATAGAGCGTTTGCACGAGATCTCAGTTTCTATTGTGTCCGACAGGGACCCTAGATTCACATCGTCCTTTTGGAAGAGCCTACATGCAGCCAAGGGGACGAAATTGCTTTTCAGCACATCATTTCACCCGCAGACAGACGGCCAGTCTGAGCGTGTGATCCAGATATTAGAGGATTTGTTGAGAGCTTGTGTAATCGATTTGCAGGGGAGTTGGGAATCTAAGCTACCTTTAGTGGAGTTTACATACAACAACAGTTTTCAAGCATCTATAGGTATGGCTCCCTATGAGGCATTGTATGGAAGGAAGTGCAGATCACCGATTCATTGGGATGAAGTCGGTGAAAGAGAAGAACTTGGCCCGGAGATAGTTCAGCAGACTGCAGATGTGGTGGTCAAGATTCGAGACAGGATGAAGATCGCCCAGAGTCGCCAAAAGAGCTATGCTGATAAGAGGAGGAGAGATCTCGAGTTTGCCATATGTGATCAAGTTTTTGTAAAAATAGCACCTATGAAGGGTGTTATGAGATTTGGGAAAAGAGGCAAGCTGAGTCCGAGATTCATTGGACCTTTCGAGATTTTGGACAGAGTTGGGACACTAGCCTATCGTGTTGCCCTTCCGCCAAATCTGGCCGAGGTACACAATGTGTTCCACGTCTCAATGATGAGGAAGTACCTAGCTAATCCTTCGCACGTATTGAGCTATGAACCGTTACAGTTGGCTCCATACCTGTCTTTTGAGGAGAGACCTGTCCAAATCCTATACAGACAGGAGCGTAGTCTTCAGAACAAGGTGACCAAGTTGGTCAAAGTCCGGTGGCTGAACCAATCAGTGGAGGAGGCCACTTGGGAGTCCGAGACAGATATGAGAATTCGCTACCCGAAGTTGTTCGGTAAGATTTAATTTCCAGGACGAAATTTATATAAGTGGGGGAGGGACTTAGAGCCCAAATTCAGTACACGTATAACCCATGCATTTATTTAATTCTTAAATTATTTATTTAAGTTTAAAAATGAGTTTTTAGCCATGCATGATTTATTTAAATGTATTATTTAAAATTTTTTTGTTTATGTGATGCACGCTAAAATATTTTTCAAGTTTCATGTCCAGGCGATTATTCGATGCGGGATCGAGGGAAAATACCGGTGACGATTTTAGAAATTTAAAATGTGGTATTTTATTTTAAGTTGAGGTTGGGGCATTTTAACTAATTTATTAAGTTTCAGCATTTTAAAGCCTAATTTAATTATTAGGTGAATTTTAGAATTTTAAAACTTTTAAAGTTGACCTTGTGCATTTATTTTGTTAAAAAGGAGAATTTTATAAAATTAGTGTGGGTTAACCTTTTATTATCATTTTAATTAGTTAATTTAGCAAGATTTCTCCTAATTATAAAACCCACACACACGTTACACACACTCACAAACACTTACACGTTTTTACACACACCAAAACACACAATACACCCTACACATCTTATTTCAGATTTTTAAAGAGAGAAAACTAGGGTTCTTGGTGTCTAAAGCAGCCGCCCCGTTCCCTCTCCATCTTCCAGCAAATTTTCGAGTGTTTTCTTCAAAGCTTTCAGAGCCACGTTCGTCTCGGATCAATCCTCGCGCCATCTCCGCTTCGGTATCATCGTTACGGTATTTTCAAATATCAAAAGGCACGTATATTCTGTTTCTTTCTGCGTCGATCATGTCATAGTATGTGTTGCGTTGTTTTATGCGTAAAAATCCATGTGTGATGTACGAAGTTTGAGCAGAAACAAGTTGGATTGAATTTGAAACGTTTTTAGATCTAAAATTTCAAAATTTGATGTTTTTTTGAAAACTGCGATTTTTTGGTCTTGATTTTGAGACAACTTTGAACACCAAAATCATAGAACGTTTTGATACCTTCGATTAGATATAAAATTCGTAATTTTTTGGATTAGAAACGAGTGAGTTACGAATGTTTTTGTGGGAGTGCTCAAACTGAAATTTTCTGAAAATATGTTCATGATATGTTCTTGAAGTTTTATTGTTGCAGGCTTCGTTGGACATCGATGGGTGATCATTGCTGCGTTTAAGTATATCGAGAATGATGTTGGGATGATTGTTGGTGTTTCGTTTCATGTCGGTAGGCACTTGGTTGTATTAGAAGCCGTAGAACTTGTTTTGGTGTCAAAGGTCGTGTTCACGGATTGGGTTGCGTTGTTTGTGATGTGTAGTTGTTTTGGGGCGTTTGTTTGAGTTTGAATCAGTGCCTTAGCATCCTAAGAATGGGTCTTGAGGTAGGATTAGGTCACAAGTGTAGGGAATTTCGTTTTTCGCGATTCCAGCACCTACACGAACCCTGGCACGGGGTCCGTGCCCTTTTTACTTCAAAATGTTAATTTCCAGCATGTACCCCTTTTAAAAAAAAATTTTTTTAAATTTTTTTGTTTTTTAAATTTTCTTTGGGGTTCTATATCATGGTTTAGTACGATGGTTAAATATTTATTTATGTAAAATATAGAATTTATTTTGGGGTTATTAGTATAAAATATTGGATATGCTTTGAGGTTCAGTGTCTTGGTTTAGTGCAATGATTAACAAGGTCGAGTCACGTGAATTTTAGAAGTCCTAAGGAAAATGAATGAGCTTGGGTGTAAGCACGACTACCGACGTCTAAGTTATGAAAGTTAAGTATTTAAATTCATGTTAGTATGTGCAACAGCGGCCCCAAGCGAGATCCAACAAATCCCTCAATGCCAAGTAAGTATGTTGACGTGCAAAAGAAAATATTTTAAGTTTTTGAGGTATGCTAAATGTCTTGTGACGAAATTATGTATGGGGTTGGAAAGCAGTAAAGCATGACAGGGACCAACCCACCCCGTTAAAGCATGAACGGGTTTAGATCAGGATTGGAAAGCGTTAAAGCATGAACGGGGACCAATCCACCCGTTAAAGCTTGAACGGGGATCTCATGTATGCGACAGTGTATTCGTCCCTGTCAGCCCAGTACTGTGGTTTAGTCTGATCAAGCGATTATGTTATGGGTCACTTGCTTTGAAACATGCCTCTACGCAAAATTATGATATGTATGCTCGTGTATGTACGATGCAAGTATGCAAGCATGTTTAAGAAAAGTTTTACGTTGATGGCACGTCTATGTATGTATGTACGTTCAAGTTTTGATGTATGTTCAGTTTCAGTATTTACGCCCTATTTTAAAGTTGCATGTGGTTTTATTATGTAGTACTTGTTACTTCCAGTTTATGCGTGTTGAGTATTTAGACTCACTAGACTTGATCGATGCAGGTGAGGAGTATGTTGAAGAGGCTAGGGGTGGAGACCAAGGAGCCGACTTGGACTGAGCAGGAGGCTAGACCCGAGGACCGACCATGTTTTAAACTTTAAAATGTTAAGCATGTCAAATATTATTTTATACTTTGATTTTTGTGAAGTGGTTGATGAGGTTTTAAATAATCATTTATTTTGTGAGACTCAGTGTCGAATGTTTTAGACGAACAGATATTTTAATTCCCTTGTGTATGTTTATTTTGTATCTAAGAAAATTTTTAATTTTTCCGCAAATTTGAATAGTAAAAGTACGGTACGTCACATCACAGTTGTAGTCTTTCACTAACTCCAGCCATCTACGCTGTCGCATATTCAACTCTTTTTGGGTGAAGAAGTATTTCAAACTTTTATGGTCGGTGAATATCTTGCACTTCTCCCCATACAAGTAATGTCTCCAAATCTTCAATGCAAAAACTACCGCTGCAAACTCAAGATCATTAGGAACACTTCCACAAATTAAAATTTACATTCCCCATAATCCTCTTATAGAAGTCAAACTTCTATTTTTATTTGTGCTTACAAACTCCTTTATAAGCCGTTCAACACATTGAACTATTTTACTTCTCAACGAGATCTAGAAAGTTAGCACTTGTGTGGCCATCAATGGTTCATTGATACAACTAGCAGTGGGTTCACATCTCAATGTGATTCGGGAATAAAAATGTCCTTATATAAGCATACCCCAATTGCTTCATTCTTACTTATCAAATCTTTGATAATAAAAGCGTCAGAACTCAAGTCTGATAGTACCAACCAATCATGTTAAACGTCTAGCAGCATCGCTTACATGATTCCCTATGTATCAAATGATAATGCCTGCAAAAACCATTCTATTATGGTTAGCGTACAGTACGGTCCCTTCATTTCATATATCCCGACCGATTCGACAACTATTGGTATATCGAGAGGTGTCAAAGAATCGATACTATGTGTCATGTCGTAGTTACATCGATGGTGTAATCTAAGAAACCGTTATCTTAATTACCACCATACTCTGATCAGAGATTTCAAACTACATACACATAGGATATCCATACCCGAAGGTAAACAGTGAATCCCCGACTACAATGCATCGACTCCTATATATTTCTACAAAACACCCAACCTTGCCACCTGATGACCCCATATGAGTCGGTAATCAAGTCAAAGTGCAATGCTAGCATGTACAGTCTCAATGTTGTCCCGAGTAATAAGGACTAATGGTGTACAACCATAAACTAGGACGTTTCCACTCGATAAGTGAGAACCACTTGAAAATTCTTATATGGAGGGTTGTTCATTGCACTCTACCAGGAGCACCTATCTGCATGCTCGGACATCACAATATCCCCTACCAATGAAACATGGTACTCACATCGCAGATACTAGTCTCAAACTCGAGCGGCCTATATCCTTCTTAGTGTCGGCTCAATCGACTAGGAACTATTTAGAATATACAGTATTCCAAATATGAGTTTCATAATACTCATCATATGAGCATCTTATATTCTTTCTACTATTTGTATATTCAAGTACTTTATCTATTCAACTAGCATGGGTATACAGATAAAGATGAGCCAAAACAATAATTTCAAATATTATTAAAATAAAGATTGTTTATACATAGAGTTTCAATATGAACCCTCAGCCAACACTTGGCTCGACGGGCACCTACTATAATAATCTCCCACTTGCACTAGAGTAAACTACCCATATGCTTCAAATCGATCGATTCGCGATGCTTCTTGAATAATGGTCGAGGTAAAGGCTTAGTTAGTGGATCAAAAACATTATCTGCGGAGCCGACTTTGTCAATCGTTACTTCTCCTCTTTCCACAATCTCTCAGAGGATATGGTACTTTCTCAATATATGTTTGGATTTATGATGATACCTTCGCTCCATTGTTTGAGCTATATCTCTCATGTTGTCACTAAACACCGGGACATGAGCAACTCCATTAGGAATGACGCCCAACTCTTGGACGAAATTCCTTATTTAAACAGCCTCCTTTGCTGCAGCTGATGCAGCAATGTATTCGGCCTCAGTGGTGGAATCCGCAGTACTTTCTTGCTAGGAAATCTTCCTAGAGACAGCAGCACCATTGAGCATAAATAAGAACCCAGAGGTTGACTTCGAGTCATCGATATCGCTTTGGAAGCTAGAGTCAGTATAGCCTTCTAATTTCAGTTCTACACCCCCATAGACCAAGAACAACTTATTGATCCTTCTCAAATACTTGAGGATGTCTTTCACAGCTTTCTAGTGTGGAATACCAGGGTTCGATTGATATCTACTCATTACACTTAGTGCAAAAGCCACGTCAGGATGTGTAGATATCATTCCATACATGATGCTACAATTGCAGATGCATAAGGAATGCTTGTAATCGCCGCTATCTCTGCATCAGTCTTGGGAGACATAGACTTGGATAGGGACACGCCACGACACATTGGTAGATGTCCTCTCTTGTACTCATCCATCGAGAACCACTTCACGATGGTATGAATGTATGTGGACTGGGTGAGAACAAGCAATCTTCTTGATCTATCTCTATAGATCTGTATTCCTAATATAAAAGATGCTTCAACCTAGTCCTACATCAAGAACTTACTCGCTAACCATATTTTAGTTGATTGCAACATCCCTACATCATTCTCAATGAGTAGAATGTCATTAACATAAAGCACCAGGAATGTCACAGCACTCCCACTGACCTTCTTATACACACAGGGTTCCTCATGATTCTTAGTAAAACGAAACTCTTTGATTTTACTATCGAATCTGAGGTTCCAACTCTTAGATGCTTGCTTTAGACCATAAATAGATCTCTGAAGTTTGCATACCATATGCTCACTTTCGATATATGTAAACCTATTCTTTAATATCCCCATTAAGAAAGGCTGTCTTGACATCCATCTGCCATATCTCATAGTCATACCATGCAGCTATGGCTAGCAATATCCTTATAGACTTGAACATTGCATCTGGAGAAAATGTTTCCTCAAAATCAACTCCTTGTCTTTGAGTATATCTTTTTGCTACCAATCGCGCCTTGAAGGTCAATACCTTCCCATCCGCCCCAAGTTTCCTCTTGTAAATCCATTTACACCCTATGGGAACATTTCCCTCATGTGGATCCACAAGATTCTACACTTGGTTCGAATGCATGGAATTCATCTCAGATTCCATTGCTCCAACTCGGCACTCAAGTACTCACCACCTCAATCCGATCGAAGTGACTTGATGCTTCGTCCCAATTGTTTCTCTACTTCACTTCTGAATTCTTTGAACCTTTCAAAGGTTTCATAATTTTAATTCATCAAACACACATACCCATACCTCGAAAAGTCATCGGTAAAGGTGATAAAGTAGGCATGTCCATGCTTAGTGGTAATGCTAAGCGGACCGCACACATCGGTATGAATCAAATCCAATAACACTTTGGCTTGCTCCACGTGGCCCTTAAATGGAATTTTGGTCATCTTTTCTTTCAGACAAGATTCACAAGTCGTGAGAGAGTTAATATCAAACATATCAAACATGCCTACTCCCACTAGTTTGTTCATCCTTATTAGGAAAATATGTCCTAATCGAGAATGTCATAATTGTGCCGAATTTAGAGTATCTTGTTTTCGCTTGTTCGTTGTTGTTATTTCTTGGACATTGTTTAGTGGAATATCTTTCAATTTTAAGTTATAGAGATCGTTTTTAAGTTTTCCAGTACTAATTAAACATTCATTCTTGTAAATTTCGCAAACACCTTTTCTAAATANATACTAATTAAACATTCATTCTTGTAAATTTCGCAAACACCTTTTCTAAATAAACAAGAATATCCATCTTTATCAAGCATAGAAATGGAAACAATGTTTTTTACCAAATCAGGTACAAACAAAACATCTCTTAAAATCAACTTAAAATCATTGTTCAACAATAAGTAAACATCTCCTACGACCTTGGCAGCAACTCTTGCTCCATTGCCCATCCTCAAGAAGGTCTCACCTTCCATAAGTTTTCTACTTCTTCCCATCACCTGTAAATCATTACAGAGATGTGAGCCACAGTCGGTATCTAATACCCAAGAAGTAGAGTTAATTGAAATGTTTACTTCGATGTAGAACATACATTTCCAGAACCTTTCTGGGCAAGATATTCTCTGTAGTTACGCCTCCAATGTCCAGGCTTCTTGCAGTGATGACAGATATCAGCAATCTTGTCAGTATTAACTAGTGTGGCTGTCACAACGGGATTCAGAGATTGCCTTTTCAAGGGAACATTCTTCTTGGGATGTTGGAAAGAATGTTTCTTTCCCTTCCCATGTGGACCAGTCTTTACACCAGATGAAGAACCCACATAAAGAACCGGCTTCTCTTTCTTGATGGTGGACTCAAAGGTAACAAGCATATTCACCAACTACTCAAGGGTAGGCTCCAGTTTGTTCATGTTGAAATTCACCACAAAAAGATCAAATGAGCTATGCAGTGAGAAGAGCAACACGTCAGTGGTCAACTCCGAAGGCAACATAAGATCCATGACAACAAGCTTATCTACGAGCCCAATCATCTTTAGGCCATGCTCATGGACCGAAGCCCCATCTCGCATGCGTAAAGTGATTAGCAGCTTGACGGTAGCATGCCTAAGAGGTTGAGTCTGCTCACCAAAGAGCTCCTTGAGATGCAAATGAATGTCAGCAGCATTCTTTGCATCCTCAAAACGCCTCTGTAGCTCATCATTCGTAGAAGACTGCATATAACACTTCGCTCGCAAGTCATGGTCACACCAATCCTTGCAAGTCTGCGATTCCCTAGGAGTGCAGCTAGTTGGAGCCTCAACAGGGGGCGACTCAGTCAGTGTATATGCTATCCTTTCCGAATTCAAGACGATTTTCAGATTTCTTAGCCAATTGAGATAATTAGGTACAGTTAAAACGTGTTTTTCGAGTATTGCAGATAACGTATTGCGAATCAAAGACATTGTCAAATTTGTACTGAAAAGTAAAACAGATAAATGTTAATGACTATTTTAAAATATTTAGTAAGATATAAAGTATGGACTTTTACTTCATAAATTTTTGCTTCCACTGTTTTGACATTTTTCACTACCGTCTAGTGAAAACGGCATACTTCTTTCCTCAGTAGATACGTAAGGTCCAATTAGCAAATTATGATCCCGAATAATATCAGCCAATCATAATTCCTAAAAAGTATTTTCCAATTGCATTACCATGCAATCCTTTACGTAAACTTTTGTCTCACGTTTGATAAGGACCCAATAATACGACGTCGTTCATCTTCACGTGTCAAGCCTTACCCATCAATGTTGAACCATAATGGACGGTCGTCATGAGTTCCCTCAATAATATGAGCCAAAATCATGGGAGTTCCACGTAGTTCATATCACCATGTCAATGGACGTCACATCTTTCCGGTGTCCAGGGCCCCCCAATAATATGAGCCGAGCCTCGAACACGGGTAGAGTTCATCATGCACCCATTGTCGATGGAAGACATGGAAATTATAAACACCTTTATAATTCTCCTTTTCGGGCTTGATATTAATTTTGAATCTTATTCAAAATGAGAGTTTTTAATTTTTGAAGGTCTCATCATTAATTTTGTTTAAATGTTCGCCATGTTTGATCGTATGTTTGTCGGATTCATGCAACTTTGTTATTATCATAATAATAACGCACATACTCATTATTCATAATATATCATGCATATATTATAAACAGTAAACTAAACAAGGATGATCAATCGCCATAATACTAATGGCCCGTGTTTAGCCAATCTTAGGGAAATGCATGGGATGCAAATGCAACTTTTACATAAGCCTCCAATATTTACATATCTTCGATCTTCATAATCATCAAGGCCACCATCTTCCAATATTGATCTTCCACTATACTAATATTTATAAATAAATATCCATGGCAAATAGAGATACATCTCATGGGATAGGAACGGGCCATAAACCAAGCCCACTTATAAATTGATAATTATTACAATCATTCAACACAAAATATCCTAGCATACACCTAGAAAATTGGGTTTGGGCTTTTGATCATCCTTCATGCATAATATCACATATCATACACCATCAATTAATTATCACAATAATCAATTGATCCAACAATATATATCTTGATCCAATCACTAACCGCCACGATTATAAACCAAATCAACAAAGTAAACAAACTTCTTGTCTACTTTCTAATTAATTTATTTATAACCGAATTTCTTGTAAATCACCATTTACTATAAATAATTAAAGTCCAACTTCAATTATTTATTTTATGAGAAAATGTGTACAACTTTTGCAAATTTAAACTTAAGGGCCCAAAAAGTCATTTTTCACCAAAAATATTTTGGCCCATTTAAATTTCACAAATTATGTTAGCCATCTAATGTCCAAACAAATCAAGGCCCATGACACTTTGATATTCCAAAACACTTTTGGAAATCCTAGTCGTTATCGCCGTCGCCGGAGCTGCGTCATCGGATTTCGGCCAACATGCACAAAATTTTTGTTTTTTTATAATAAAAGAGGGGCGGTTCGGGGGCTGCCCTTGCTGCCCAAAAACGACCCTTGTAATGGCCTTGATTCGATGTAAAAATTTATCTCATGCGGTTAGAAATGGTTCTCAATATAATATGATGTATTTGCTACACTAAAATTGTAACCATAGCTCATGATACCACTTGAAAGGGGATCGGTTATGGTGCCCGGTTGCGCAACAAAAGTTTTGAAAATTTTTTTTTCAACAAGAAAACAAAAAATCGAGCACCACACAAGATGTGTAGCAAATAACAAAAACAAACATGTCATACATAGAGTGTTTAAGAAATATACCCATTAATCTCTTAAGATTGATGATGGCTCCAACTAAGATGTTACACACGTTACCTCTTGAATGGTAGACTAATCTACAAAGCCTCCTTGCTCAAAATAAAGCCCACCACCAACAAGCTAAATCAACCTTACACTTGCAATAGAAAATGTGAGGCATTTTTCTTTGAGAAGTTTGTACTTTCATCAACAATTTGAAGAAGCAAAATGAGAGCAATTTTTTTACTCAAAAATTTCGGCCAAGGTGAGTTAGGAGAGAAGGGGAGGAAATTTTCTTGGTGCTTGAAAAAGTGATAAAGTGCATGAGCATGCCATACAATGTTTAATGAAAAAGTTGCCTCCAACCTTTCACCTCCCTTGCATGTTTTTTACTTGGGCTTGTAACAATAACAAAACCCATGGAATTTTATTTAAATGTCTCAAGCAAATTTGAGATCAATTAAATCATACTTGAATTTACTCAAGCCCACTAGTTAAATAATTATTTCTAATTAAGTTCTGCAAGGCGAATGTTATTTAATTAATTCAACACTAGAATTAATTTAATTATTTGGACTCTACTAGACCCACTAGTGTTTAATTAATTCAACACTTGAATTAATTTAACTTAGTCCATAATAATGTTTGTGAAAATCACAATTTTCAAATAAATTATTTATTTGACCAACTTTTAATTTAGGAATACTTCCACAAATTAAAATTTATATTTCCCATAATCCTCTTATAGAAGTCAAACTTCTATTTTTATTTGTGGTTATAAACTCCTTTATAAGCCGTTCAACACATTGAACTACTTTACTTCTCAACGAGATGTAGAAAGTTAGAACTTGTGTGATCCTCAATGGTTCATTGATACAACTAGCAGTGAGTTCACATCTCAATGTGATTCGGGAATAAACATGTTCTTATATGAGCATACCCCAATTGCTTCATTCTTACTTATCAAATATTTGATAATAAAAGCGTCAGAACTCAAGTCTGATAGTACCCAACCAATCATGTTAAACGTCTAGCAGCATCGCTTACATGATTTCCTAGGTATCAAATAATAGTGCCTGCAAGAACCATTCTATTATGGTTAGCGTACAGTCTAGTCCCTTCATCTCATATATCCCCGACCTATTCGACAACTATTGGTATATCGAGAGTTGTCCAAGAATCGATACTATTTGTCATGTCGTAGTTACATCGATGGTGTAATCTAAGAAACTCCTTTCTTAATTACCACCATACTCTGATCAGAGATTTCAAATTACATACACATAGGATATCCATACCTGAAGGTAAGCAGTGAATCCTCGACTACAATGCATCGACTCCTATATGTTTCGACAAAACACCCAACCTTGCCACATGATGACCCCATATGAATCGGTAAACAAGTCAAAGTGCAATGCTAGCATGTAGAGTCTCAATGTTGCCCCGAGTCATAAGGACTAATAATGTACAACCATAAACTAGGACGTTCTCGATAAGTGAGAACCACTTGAAAAGTCCTATATGGAGGGTTGTTCAGTGCATTCTACCAGGAGCACCTATCTGCATGCTCGGACATCACAATATCTCCTACCAATGAAACATGGTACTCACATCGCAGATACTAGTCTCAAGCTCGAGCGGCCTATATCCTTCTTAGTGGCGGCTCAATCGACTAGGAACTATTTAGAATATACAGTATTCTAAATATGAGTTTCATGATACTCATCATATGAGCATCTCATATTCTTTCTACTATTTGTATATTCAAGTACTTTATCTATGTAACTAGCATGGGTATACAGATAAAGATATGGCAAAGCAATAATTTCAAATTATTAAAATAAAGCTTATTTATACATAGAGTTTCAATGTGAACCCTCGGCAAACACTTGGCTCGACGGGCACCTACTCTAACATTTCTATCATTATTCTCCCAAAGTTATGTGAAAATTGCACGTCGAACTTAAGCATTTATTTAAAAAAATTTCATTTTAGTCCTTCATCTTTTCGAATTTTGCATTTTAGTCCTTAGAATTTTCGAGTAATTGAGATTTGACCCTTACATCTTCGAAAATTTACATTTTAGTCCCTTAAATTTCAAAAATTACATCATTGATCCTTAAGAATTCAGTAATTGTATTTTTGGTCCTTCATCTTTTTCAAAAATTTCAATAGGTACTTTAACTTTTGGTATTTACATTTTGGTCCTCAAAGTTTTCGAAAATTGCACTTAGACCCCTCAAAGAATTCAAAACCCTAACAAACCCTTGATTATGATTTTTCTTTAAATTTTTGGCCATAACACTTTTTATTTGGAATTATTTCATCCTTTGCATAAAATATGGCTCCAAAAATTAATACGAATTCTATGGTTTCTAAATCATATCTTAATTCTACCTAAAGTAGAATATGCAACCTAATTTCTTTTATGTTAATCTTAATCCCAATTCAATTCTAATAACCAATTTAACATTTCGTGGAATAACAACAATATAAAATTGTTAAATGACTAGGTTACCCGTGATAAGAGTAGTGTCCGGCTCCTCCTCTACTTCTTCTGCATGCATAACATAAGCTCTTCCCACAGTAGGTGCTAATCTCTTCGGGCAATCAACAGCCTTGTGCCCATTCTCCTTGCAAAAGAAACATTTGAATGTCCCCATTCGCATTTTGCCAAGATGTGGGCGATTACACTCCTTGCATAGGGGCTTTTCAGCAGACTTTGGTGCTCCAGGTTGTTGTGGCCTTTGTTGTCCTTGCTTCTTGACTGGACCTTGTGGCTTTTGCGGCCCTTGAGGTCTAAGAGGACCCATATATAGCTTCTTGTTTGGCTGATTATTATTTTGGTGTTGCTGCCTCTTGCACTGCAGCTGAAAATCAATGTCCCTCAAAGAGCTCAAACTAGAATGCATAGGTAGTAGCAGTAGCATAATCCAAAGGACGCATCATCATAACATTAGTTCATATGGTGGGTCGTAGACCATCCATGAAATGTCTAAACTTCTCTGCAGCATCCCTCACAATAAGGGGTGCAAAGTGAAAACACCTATCAAATTTCTTCACAAACTCAGCAACAGTCGAGTCTACCTGACGGAGGCTTATCAACTCCCTCTACAGTCGTCCCTTAACATCAACAGTAAAATACTTCTCATAGAATACTTCCTTGAATTGCGCCCATGTAATTGTAGTAAGATTGACACCATCCTCGGCTCCTTCCCACCATAAAGAAGCGTCTTCCCTAAACAGGTAAGTGACACACCTCACACGGTCAGCATCCCCCATATTTAGATAACGAAAGTGCACCTCGAGTGCACGAATCCATGCCTCAACACCAAAGGGATCGGTAGTGTCAGAAAATTCCTTCGGCCCTAGCCTCCGGAACTGATCATATACGTCAGGCTGTGGCCTAGGTGCCTGCTGTAACTGCTACTGTAACTACTGTTGCTGTAATTGTTGCTGTTGTAACTGCTGCTCGAAGAAACGAGCCATCACGTCTAATGCACGTGTAACAACATCCCCATTAGGAAGCGGGGGTGCATTAACATTCTGATCCTCGGTGGTCTCGGTCTGTCTATCAAGAGGTGCGCGTCTATGAGGAATTATATCTGAACGTTTTCTAAATTCTAATGTAATCAACATGCGTTTAAATCTAAGTTTTCTAATCATGCATCATATCCTAATTCATTTTAGCAATTTAAGCATGTAAAGCATATACCCTCAAAAAGCTAGCAGACATGTGACGTAAACATGTAATTCATGTAATCATGCATGTACAAAGCATAAAATCATTTAAAGCATTTAAACTTACAAATTTGAGGCTTGACGACCGAGTTTCCCAGTGCTGATGGTGGCACAACTCTTTATAGAACCATTGCTCTGATACCAACTGAAATGTTTGCTATTCGTTTTGTTTTAAAAGTACTAGAATTTTTTTTTATAAACCTCACAACTAATTCGGTCGAACCCCAGTACAAATGCATAAAATATTTTGACAACAATTTCTAAAATAAGACATCCAACTAGTATTTGAAAATCAAAGGAAATAGTTTAACATAAAACAAAACCTAAAAAGCAATAATTTGAAAAGTATAGCCCATACTATCACATCTCAAAAACCTCTCAAAGCATAAATAAAAAGTCTTAAAATCTTCTATCGTAAATCATAAGCATAAATCATAAGTGCGGAAAATAGAATCGCTGGTCCTCGGGTTATGTGCATCTTCAGCCCAGCAAGGTCAACCATCAAGACCTCTATCAAACTTACCTGCATCAATCACACCTAGTGAGTCTAAAAACTCAACAGATCATAATCTTTATAACAAGTAATACATATACAGTTCACAAGCAACAGTGAAAATACCTTTACTGAAAATATCCTTTCATGATCATGCATAACTTAACATCAAGATTTTCTTTTTTTTTTATCATTTTCATATCATATAACCTTTTATCATGAGCATAAACATTTCATTTTCATTTTATTGAATTCATATCGTTAATCGTGACATTCTTTTTCCTCAAAAAGTCTATGGATCCATCTACAAGTAACCATAGTACTGGGCGGCGGGGACATCAGCGACACTCTCACCCGTCAACTGAGCCTTGGCCTATCCTCATCATATGAAAATACGATCGTCGGGCTCCCTCTAGGGTCTTCTCCCATAAATGGGCTCTCTCTGGGGCCTTTTACCTCACGATATCCCCATTCATATCCTCATAATAGTCACGATTACTTCACCTCCTCCAACGTTTCACATTTTCATTACTTCATAAAAATCAATGCATTTAATATCATTTTTCTTTTAAAAACAAGCATGCAACATTCCTTTTAACTTTTATCGTTTCACCATAAATTCCATAAATAATCATAAAATCCCATAAATATTTAAAATAATCTTTTTAGCATATAAAACAGCATTCAGAGCACTGCCATGACGTTTACTAATTTTTGGGTGTAAAATTACTGTTTTACCCCTAGACGTAAAATTTCACGTTTTCGACTTTTTCTCAATTTCTTTGACTCTAACATGTCCGAAATAATTATTTAAGCTTAAATCAATTTTTCCATAATTTTATTTAGCTTAATATTAAACTTTTAATTAATCTTTAATTATTCGTTTTTAAGGCGTTTCAATCCCGAATAATTTCAAACTTTACTATAAAATTCCTAAATTTAAAACTTAGACTTTTTATACTGTTTTAGCCCTCATGAACCATGACTCGATCCCTTGTGAGCCATGTTTAAATTTATTTTTCAACGAACAAAATCCTAGCCCCTCGACTAAACCACCCTCGAGCCATCTAGCTTTTACATCGAGCCACGCTCGAGCCGGTGATGAAACTTAAAATTAATAATTTATTATATGTTAAAACCTATATTTTATAATTTATGTTTCATTAAAATTATAAAATTATGTTATTTTAGTATTGTGTGTTTATATTTAAATGTCTTACTAAATTTGTTTTATTTTCAGGTTTTCTACGTGTTAGTAAAATAATGATAACTCAAGCTAGAAAACTCAAATGGAGGTGATTCAAACATGTTTGGAATCCTTGAGAAATTATCTACAACTTTACAGAAGACATGATTGCTTAAAAAGTTGATTAAGATGATCAAATTGTGAAAATATCAAAAGGAGGACAAATTTACTTTCACCATGACCAGCATATAGTAAAAAAATCATAACTATTTCAATATTTAACCAAATGAGGTGAACCAAGTGGCAAAATTCATCTACAGACAATTCCCCACATGTTTGTTGTTTTGAGCAGAGTCAAATTCGGTGATTAAAATTAAAATCGTGGAACAAAGCATTGAAAGAAGGGACATGGAATTGAAGTTGGAGGAGACAAAACTACTATTACAACTACATTGCATTAATAGAATTTTGGACCCTTTCTCTCATTTGGCCTATAAATAGAGGCCTTGTGCAAGCTTGAGAATCATTCTATCTCATTGTAAAATATAGTGTGAATGAGTATAAAAGTTCTAAGTTCCAATATATTTTTCATTTTCCAAATTATGAGTGATGTTTTTAGTGTTGATCAAAAGTAAGTTCACGGAAAGCTAAATCTATTATGTCAAGGTGAAGAGGATGAATTCTTGGTGAAGTAAGATTGTTTATATTTTGTATATTCTTTCTTTATTTCTTTTCATTTTGCTAATTTCTTTTTATTGTAGGTATAAAAATGAATTATTTGTTGTTATCAATTTACATCAAATGCTTGATACCATTGAAGTGGTTATCTTGATTTGTTGTTTAATTTTGATACAATAAATATTTCATCAATTATTATTGTTATATTATACATA
>NC_133309.1:17477644-17481162 GCF_012295235.1 Primulina huaijiensis | reverse complement strand
AAAAAAATGATTCTGATATCTATGAAGTTTTTAAACAAGTAAAGATAAATATTCCATTATTAGATGCTATTAAACAAGTACCTTCATATGCAAAATTTTTAAAAGACTTATGTACTGTGAAGAGAAAATTGCATGTGAAGAAGAAAGCATTCTTGGCTGAACAAGTAAGTTCTATTCTTCAAAATAATTCTAGTTTAAAATATAAAGATCCCGGTTGTCCAACAATTTCATGTATTATTGGAGAAAATAAAATTAAAAAAGCTTTGTTAGATTTGGGAGCAAGTGTGAATTTACTTCCTTATTCAGTTTATGAAAAACTTAATTTAGGAGAATTAAAACCCACCTCTGTTACTCTCTTACTGGCGGATAGGTCAATCAAAATACCTAGAGGTATTGTAGAAGATGTGTTGGTTCAAGTTGATAAATTCATATATCCTGTAGATTTTATTGTTTTGGATACACAACCAATACAAGTACATAATGAAATTCCAGTAATATTGGGATGACCATTTCTAACAACTTCAAATGCTTTAATTAATTGTCGAAATGGAATAATGAAATTGTCTTTTGGAAATATGACTCTAGAACTTAATGTGTTCAATTTATGTAAACAACCAAGTATTAATGAAAATGAATATGATAATGAAATTGAATCAATTGTGGAAGAAAATATACAAGAAGAAAACTTCAATCAACAATCTGAAGTTTTTTCAATAGAAAGTTTTGAGTGTGAAGATAATTTTAAAAAAGATGATAATACAAAACTTGAATTAAAAGTTTTACCATTTGAATCGAAATATGTATTTCTTGGTGAAAATAAAACATTTCCTTTTGTAATTTCTTCCACTCTTCTACCAAATCAAGAAGAAGATTTAATTAAATTACTTGAAAAATATAAAAATGCAATTGGATGGACTTTGAAAGATATAAAAGGTATAAATCCTTTAATTTGCACACATAAAATTCGTTTGGAAGAAAATGCTAAAACATATCAACAACCACAAAGAAGGTTAAATCCACATATGAAGGAAGTTGTTAAGAATGAAGTATTAAAACTATTAGACGCTGGAATTATCTATCCAATCTCATATAGTAAATGGGTAAGTCCAACACAAGTAGTACCTAAAAAGTCAGGCATCACTGTTATAAAAAATGAAAAGGGAGAGTTATTACAAGCTAGTATTCCATCTAGTTGGCGTATGTGTATTGATTATAGAAAATTAAATGATGCAACTAGAAAAGATCATTTACCACTACCATTTTTAGATCAAATTCTAGAAAGAGTTGCAGGAAATTCTTATTACTGTTTTCTTGATGGGTATTCGGGGTATTATCAAATACCTATATCATTAGAAGATCAAGAAAAAACTACTTTCACTTGTCCTTTCGGAACTTTTGCATTTAAAAGAATGCCATTTGGTTTATGTAATGCTCCGGCTACTTTTCAAAGATGCATGTTAAGTATTTTCAGTGATATGATTGAAGAATTTGTAGAAGTTTTTATGGATGATATAACTGTTTTTGGAAACTCATTTGAAAATTGTCTTAAAAACCTAGAAGAAGTATTAAAACGATGTGAAGAAAAAAATCTTGTTTTAAATTGGAAAAAATGTCATTATATGGTTAAATCTGGGATTGTGTTAGGTCATGTGATATCTGAAAAAGGAATTGAAGTTGATAAAACCAAAGTTGATGTTATTGCTAATTTAACATCACCAAAAACGGTCAAAGAAGTTCGATCATTCTTGGGTCATGCAGGTTTTTATAGAAGGTTTATAAAAAATTTCAGCATAATATCTAAACCAATTTCGAATCTTTTAACAAAAGATACACAATTTGAATGGACTCAGAAATGTGAAAATGCTTTTAAAAAAATAATTAATCTTTTAATTACATCACCTATTTTACAACCTCCAGATTGGTCTTTACCATTTGAATTAATGTGTGATGCAAGTGATTATGCTATAGGAGCTGTGTTAGGACAGAGAAAAGAAGGAAAACCGTATGCAATCTATTATGCTAGTAGAACCTTAAATAGTGCCCAAATAAATTATTCAACTACTGAAAAAGAATTACTTTCAGTAGTATTTGCATTAGATAAGTTTCGATCTTATTTAATTGGTTCTACTACTATTGTGTACACTGATCATTCTGCCGTAAAATATTTATCAAATAAACAAGATGCTAAGCCAAGATTAATACGGTGGATTTTATTGTTACAAGAATTTGATATTATAATTAAAGATAAAAAAGGAAAAGAAAATGTCGTAGCCGATCATTTATCTAGAATAATGACTGAATCATCTCATAATGAAATACCAATAAATGAAAATTTTCCAGATGATCAGTTGTTTTATGCTACTATTATGCCCTGGTTTGCTAACATTGTAAATTTTATTGTGACAAATAAAATGCCTTCTCATTGGAATTCACAGGATAAGAATAAATTCTTGATAGAAGTTAAAAAATTTTATTGGGATGATCCTTACTTGTTTAAGTATTGTCCTGACCAAATTTTTCGACGATGCATACCCGACAATGAAGTAAGTAATGTTATTAAATTTTGTCATTCTGAAGCATGTGGAGGTCATTTTTCATCCAATAAAACAGCTGCAAAAATCTTACAATGTGGATTTTATTGGCCCTCTTTATTCAAAGATACGCATTTATTTTGCAAATCTTGTGAAAACTGTCAGAAGATGGGATCAATTTCAAAACGAAACATGATGCCTTTAAATCCAATCATAATTATTGAAATATTCGATAGTTGGGGGATAGATTTTATGGGTCCATTTCCATTATCTTTTGGATATACGTACATTTTAGTCGCTGTTGATTATGTTTCAAAATGGATTGAAGCAATTGCATGTAGAACTAATGATCATAAAGTTGTTATAAAATTTTTAAAAGAAAATATTTTTAGTCGATTTGGAATACCTAGAGCAATAATTAGTGATGGGGGAAGTCATTTTATAAATAAATCATTTTCTTCTTTGTTAAGAAAATATGGCATTACACATAAAGTTTCTACCCCATATCATCCTCAAAGTAATGGTCAAGTTGAACTTGCAAATAGAGAAATAAAACAAATTTTAGAAAAAACAGTTAATCCAAATCGAAAAGATTGGTCTTTAAGATTAACTGATGCATTATGGGCATATAGAACTGCATTTAAGACATCATTAGGGATGTCACCATATAGGTTAGTTTTTGGTAAGCATTGTCATTTACCGGTTGAACTTGAACATAAAGCTTATTGGGCAATTAAAGCATTTAATATTAATTTAGATGATGCATCTAAATTAAGAAAATTGCAATTAAATGAACTTGAAGAATTAAGAAATGATGCATATGAAAATTCAAAGATTTATAAAGATAAAACTAAAGCCTTTCATGATAAAAATATTATGAGAAAGTCATTTGAAATTGGACAAAAAGTTTTACTTTATAATTCTCGTTTGCATTTATTTCCAGGAAAACTAAGATCGAGATGGTCAGGACCATTTATAGTTAAATTT
>NC_133309.1:17477060-17477421 GCF_012295235.1 Primulina huaijiensis | reverse complement strand
ATTTAATACTAATTTAGATGATGCATCTAAATTAAGAAAATTGCAATTAAATGAACTAGAAGAATTAAGAAATGATGCATATGAAAATTCAAAGATTTATAAAGATAAAACTAAAGCCTTTCATGATAAAAATATTATGAGAAAGTCATTTGAAATTGGACAAAAAGTTTTACTTTATAATTCTCGTTTGCATTTATTTCCAGGAAAACTAAGATCGAGATGGTCAGGACCATTTATAGTTAAATTTGTTTATCCTCATGGTGCTGTTGATATTGAAAATCCTAAAAATAATGACGTGTTTAAAGTTAATGGGCAAAGACTTAAGCCTTTTATAGAAAATGAAATTCTTAATGATGATTTT
>NC_133309.1:17475958-17477003 GCF_012295235.1 Primulina huaijiensis | reverse complement strand
ATATATATATACAATTTCGTCTCGGGAATCTGACGTTAAAAGACCCTGTTTGCCAATTTATAAGAAAATTGGATGGAAAGCATATCCTCGACTCATAGAAGGCGTTGAAGCCGTTACTGAACGTAAAATCAGAGGAAGATGTGAGCCACAATCACAACTACGCTGTATATATGTGTTTTAATTTATGTCATTTTTATTTTCTTTTAATAATAATAATTTCCTGTTCAAATATTGACTTTTGGCAGGTTACGCTTATAAATTCATATGCTGTGATTTAACAATTGCAGAAAACATATTACTCAACATGTTGACGTCCACGGTAAGTAAAATAAAAAATATTTGTGTATTTTGTGGATCTAGTGCAGGAAAAGATTCAATTTATGAAGAGGTAGCAGAAAAGCTTGGAATAACACTTGCTAAAAAAAGATTCATTTGGTATATGGTGGTGGTGAAGTTGGTCTCATGAGAAAAGTTGCAAAAGCTGCACATGCAGGTGGAAGCGAAGTCTTAGGCATTATTCCGACTACCTTAGCCAGTCTTACTTGACCAACAATAGGAGAAGAAATGAAAGTGGACAACGTGTATGAACGAATTACTCAAATGATTGAACATTTAGATGCTTTCATTGCTTTGCCAGGAGGTTTCGGTACTTTGGAAGAAATATTTCATACTGTTTGTTGGGCACAATTAAATATCCACAATAAGCCAATTGGTTTGTTAAATGTTAACAATTATTATGATAAACTGCTATCGTTTCTTGATGATGTTGTGGAACAGGGATTTATTTCATTAGCTTCGCGAAGGATGTTAGTTTCTGCTACAAGTGAAGGTGAACTTATTGATTTACTGCAAGGATTTAGTCATGAACCAGATCCGTTCTTATCTCAACTTAATTGGCCAACATCCAAGAGTAAGAAAAGAAAATTCATGTGATGCTGAACTTGTGATTCAACGGTATGTTTTAATATTTTGTTTTCTCTTTAAGGTATGAAAAATCTCCTCTTCTTCTTCTCCTCTTAGTTTGTTTTTATAAAAAAAAAAAAAA
>NC_133309.1:17423785-17473476 GCF_012295235.1 Primulina huaijiensis | reverse complement strand
TTTATCGCAACTAACTTTTACTTTCTCGCAACTAACTTATTAAATCATATATTTCATTTAGGCAATAGCGTGGCTCTGTCGGTTGTTCTAAATGAAATATAATGATTTAATTTAACATTTATTTTATGCAGTTATATATTTATATAGTTATATATATAATCATAGGTACCATATATAAAATATCGGTGAATTCGGTATTTTTTATAGTGGGAACTATATTATATTAGGTGTGTGTTTAAATATTTAAATTTCTTGGAACCATTATTTATGGTGATTTCCTTTGTTTTACTTTTAGTTAAAAAATATTGCATAAACCAAGAATAAATCCTCGAGCCTTGACAAAATTTATAATTTGTAAACTTCGTTCTTGCATTTGGTAATCTATAAATTAATAAATTTAAACTTAAAATAACCTCTATGTGGATCGATCTCGTACTTACGAAATATATTACTTACAGACATCCTACACTTGGGTGAATTATAATTTAAGTTGTAGCAGCCGGCCTCAGCCAACTTTGAGCCAGCCCTTCCATGGACCCTCGTGAACCCATAGCGCCTCTATGACCTGACCCTAGCCCCAACCGCAACCCACAACATAAGCTGCAAGCCATGGCCGAGACTCCTTAATGAGAAGGACTCTTCGTTTACGCGCCTAGGACCTAGCCATAGGACCAGCCCTTGAACCAGCCTCTTGTGCACCCACCAAGGACCCTAAGGACTCGACATAGCCCAGCCCAGCCCAGCCCAAAGACACCTGGCCGAGCCATCTTTCCCCTGCGCGCTACTGCACCCCATGCGCACATGCGCGTTGCTGCACGGGCGGAGCCCTCACTTGCTAGGACTCCTCCTCAGCCCCTTAACTTGAGTCCTAGAGTGGCTAGGACTCCTTCCCTGACCCAAGCACATCCCTAACCAGCCCTGGTCTCAGCCGTGCCAAGACATGGACTTAAAACCCTTGTAGCCGAGCCCTTGACACAACAACGTTTGATTTCGGTTCCAGCTTGTTCGTATCTCGTTTGCAGCATATTAGGTGCATTCTAGGACCATTTAACTTGTGTAAAAACAACCCATATTAAATCCCTAATCATGACAACCCATTTATGTAGGTAAAACTCAAGTTTTGGATCAAAAACCATGCTTTAAAATTCATGTTATGCACAAAAACGAAAATAAATAAAAGAGGTACTTGTTTTTCATGCAATTCATATCAAATACATATCTAGGCTGTGATAGATGAGAAAGAAAAGAATTATGGCGTGTCTTTGCGTAATTTAATCACAAATATCCATTGACAAAGCGAAGAACGATGACGAGGAGACGGCGGCTTTGAAAAGCTAAGAATATTTCGAGACTTTCTCTCTCAAAACTTGTGTGTGCCGTGTGATTTGTGGGAAGAAAAGAGTTGTGTGGTTTTGAGGAAGCGGGGAGTGGGTTTTCTTTTGTTTAAGGGTAGATTTTTGGTTTAACAATTAAATAAAAACTCTAGTTGATAGCTTAGGCTCATTAGCATGCTACAATGGGCCCATTAAGCCCATTAGTGCATATTTAAAATATTTTGTGTGGAAAAGTTTGTGAATTTATTAACTGGATTGCCAATACGTTTGTATTTTTGTTGAAAAACCAACTCCGATAAAATTTATGTCTCGGCGTATAAAATCACCTCAAAACCCCTTATTCTCAAAAAGAAGAAAAAGCATCAACCTTATTTTAAATAATTAACGACAATTATTTAATAAAAACATTTTTCATTTTTCAGTCCTCGGTCTTGGTTCCTCGATCTCAACTCGATTAAATCCCTTAAAAATACCTTTTAATGCATGTAAGTAGAAAAACTACTAAAACATCAAATAAACATGTCACATAATCAATTTAGCAATTAAAATCAATTATTTAATCATTTTCCATAATTCCTAGATTTGCATGCAGTTGGATTACATCGTCTTAATTTTGGACCTTACAGGATGGGCTAGTGATAATGTTGGTCCACTATAGAGAAGATATCCTTCTAAAGTTTAATGATATCTGCATGATAAAAAATAAATAATATGAAATGACATTATTGCCTTTAAAGTTTTTGATTGGCAACAACCCTAAATTTTCATTTTACATTCTACAAAATTTATTTCTCTCTGTGGCGGCGAGATAAGTTTGGATTCCACAGAGAATTGAGGCTTTTGAAGCCGCTTCTTGTGGAGGTTAAAGGATATTAATTGGTAAAACTTTGGTGTTTTTGATATTTTAATTTAATTTTGTTTGGATTGAAGAATTTATTTGGAGTTTGTGGAAGTGTGGATGTTTTTTTAGGTCCAATGGATGCAACTTCATCTTTTTACAGAGCAATTTTTTACCTGACGGCTAAGTAATTCTTACCGTCGAACCGATTCCTACGCAGGAAAAAAAAACTGATTCCCATGGATTCAAACGATAATACACAGAACGACTGAAAATAATAAAATAATTCTTGTGGATGCAAAAAAAAGTCTTAGGATAACATTAAAATTACGAACTTACAAATAAAACAATTCTAATTTTCACAAAAAAATTATTTTGTTTTTTTAAGCATATACCGAAATACTTTTTATTTTTATTATATATTTTAATATTTGTTTTTTGTTCTGTTTAGACATGCATTTTTATAGTTTGATTTGATGAAGAGTAATTTTATGAACATGCAACGATGGAGTTTGTGGAAGTTTGGATTGAAGAACTTAAAAGATTCTCTTCTATAGAGTGTTGGATAAGCCAATGTTAAGTCATGCATCCATCAATTTAGATTCCTAGTTTTTATGGTTTATATTTCATTATTTGATGATATTTTAAATGTATCAATTCAAATAAAATAATGGCAGAAACCTGAAAGGCTTTGTAAGCTTGACGCTAAGGTAAAAAAAAAACATATTTTGTGATTAATATAGTTTATTTATCTGCAAATGCTTTTAGATTTTATTCATTATGCTGATG
Source organism: Primulina huaijiensis (assembly GCF_012295235.1). Classification (NCBI taxonomy): domain Eukaryota; kingdom Viridiplantae; phylum Streptophyta; class Magnoliopsida; order Lamiales; family Gesneriaceae; genus Primulina; species Primulina huaijiensis. Next base: position 17,470,515 of record NC_133309.1, on the reverse strand, counting down.
TGGTGATTATTGTTCCATAATTAATCCAATTAACATGATGTAAATTTTTATTATAGTGTGGCAGAAGTTTTATATCATTGAAAATCAAGATCGGGACATCCAAGTGATGCTAGTGTTGCACCAAATACTTATGCGTGCATTTGTGTTTTTTACTATTTTAATACGAGTATATACAAAGTACGTACTACGTCGGAAATCAAGGCTTAATTCAGAAGACGTCTCATACAATATTAAAGGAAGAATTCATTCCCAAATAAATCACTTGCATAGGATTACTGAATTAGGAGATACACAATGTATTGTCAACTTGAGGATGAATCGTAATGCATTTGCGCGACTATGTTACTTGTTCACACATGTTGTAGGGATTTTAGAATCTAGGTATGTCAGGGTTGAGGAGAAGGTGGCTATGTTCTTGTTCATACTAGCCCATCATAAAAAAAATAAAATCATAAGCCACGATTATATACGTAGTGGCCACATTGTCAGCAATCATTTTCATGAAGTTCTGAAATCAGTCTTAAAGTTGTACCCAATACTTCTCGTGAAGCCCTTCCCTCTTGATGAAAATTGTACTAACAAAACATGGAAATGGTTTAAGGTATGTTTATTCATGTTTTGAACATCATTGTGAATATATGACAGCAAACATACCTTCGAAAATAACCGAAAACTATTGTATTTAGGGCTATCTTGGAGCCTTGGATTGAAAATACATAAGCGGGCATGTATCTAATCAACAAAAGCCCAAATACAGAACAAGAAAAGGAACCACACACTACAAGAAATTCCACATTCAACCACACTCAAAAGACAACGGTTTTATCAGAAACCGTTGTTTTTTTCCTTTTAACAACGGTTTTAACGAAAACCGCTGTCTTTGTGAATTTTTTCCTTGTAAAAAACAACAGTTTTTTAAAAGCCATTGTCTTTTATGGGTCAACAACAACGGTTTGCTAAAACCGTTGTCTATGGGCGTGCTCTTTGGTTGCTAAAACAACGGTTTTCAAAATCGTTGTCTTTGTTCTGGTTTTTGATTTAGCGTGCTTTTTGGTTGCTAAGACAACGGTTTTCAAAACCGTTGTCTTTGTGCTGGTTTTTGATTTAGCTAAGACAACAGTTTTTATTAAAACCGTTGTCGTTTATGGGTTACAACGGTTTTTATATCTTTGTTTATGAGCGGGTTTTTTTAGTCGTTACGAAAACGGTTATTAATACTGTTGTCTTAGACCCCAAAAAAAGGCCAAAAGACAACGATTTTCTAAAACTGTGGCTAAAAACCGTCGCTAAATTTAGCGACAGTTTATTCAAAAATAGTCGCTAATAGCGATGGTTTTACCAAAATCCGTCGTAATTTGTCTATAAATAGCCGCATTCTCGATCCATTTTCCTCCACACCACTTCACAACACTTAAAATTTTTCTCTCATACATGATTTTAGTTTCGATTTTGGGTATTTTTTTTTCGCTTCAATTTTTTGTAAATTTTCAGTTAAGATCATGAATATTGTTAATATAGTCAAATTGTAAGTTTTTTTTTAGATTTATTAAATTATTAAATCTATTTTTTTATTTTACTGAAAAAATTAGTGACGGACATCAAGACAAATCGTCGCTAAAATTATCAACGGACGCTATGGAAAACCGTCGCTAACATTAGCGATGGTTTTTTTGAATTCCGTCGCTAACATTTAGCGACGGTTTTTCATAAACCGTCGCTGAAATTTTTCAATAAACTGTCACAAATGGTATCTATGACAACGTTTTAAAATCGTTGTCGTTGAACACACTTTTAACAACACATCTTTTAACAACAGTTTTAAAAGGACCGTTGTTGTTGGGCATTTTTTTTGTAGTGACATCAGCAAATATCTTGGGATTTTGTGATCGGGAAATGAGATTCATTTATGCATTAACTGGTTGGGAACGATCTGCTGCAGATGCTAGGTTACTTCGAGATGAAATTCATCGACAAAATGGGTTTAAAGTACCAAGAGGTCAGATGTACATTTTTTACTTACTTGTTACAATTCAAATAGTACATTGAATATAATTCTTGTCTTTTGCTTTACTTAACATCATTTTTTCATATCATAACAAAAATGACAGGTCAATACTACCTATGTGACAACAAATATGGCAATGTAGAATGTTTTCTGATGCCATATAGGAAAATGCGATACCACAAGGATGCATGGGGAAATGGTTCCATTGTCCACAAAATTAAAAAGAATTCTTCAATGCAAAGCACTGCTCTGCACGGAATGTAATAGAAAGAGCATTTGGATTATTGAAAAGTGGATGGGTCATCTTGCGAAGTCTATCGTTTTACCCATTGAAAGTTCAAAACCAAATTATCATGGCATGCATTCTAATACATAATTTCATTCGATCGGAAATGCCAGATGATCCTCTCCTAGAAGCTGAGGATGCATGTGTTGGTACCACTAATGATACTGAAGATGCTTTCATTGACAATATCGAGTCCTCTCCGGCTTGGGATATGTGGTGAGAAAATTTAGCAATGGCGATGTATTCTCATTCATGATACATGTTTCTGTATTGATAGGTTATTAAGCGTACAATCTTGAGCATGTAGATGTTTGATTTAGCTACGTTGATGCCATAAATTGTATTCCTCGAACATGTGTTTTTTTCTTTACTTTCAATATGGATCTTCGATTTTCAAGTTTTATTCCATGAATGTATTGATTTTTCTATTATTTGTGATTTTTCATTTTCTTACTCGGTTTTATTATTTTTATGTTATAGTTAAAACATTGTACTTAGATGCTGACCATTTTTTTTGTTTTATGGTAGGGATGATGTTTAGAACAAACAGCAGCAAAGGACGTGACAAGGGGAAAAAAGTAGAGAAGACTAGACGGGTGTGGACAACAAGAGAGGAAGAAATTCTTCTTCAAGCGTTGAAGGCAACTATAAGTCACAGTTGGAAGAGCGAGCGAAACGTCTGCTTAATCGTTTTCTTAAAAAGTACTAGAATTTTTTTTAAAGCTCTCATAAATTCGGCCCACTACATGTACATATACATAAAATACTTTTGCACCATTTTAAAATAAACATCCAACTAGTATTTGAAAATCCAAAGAAAATAGTCAAAACATGAAACCGTTAAACGTTTTACCAAACCTAAAAAGCAATAAATTTGAAAAGTGTAGCCCATATTAAAACTCTCAAAAAAATCTCTCAAAATCATAAATAAATAGTTGTAAAATCTTTAATGTAAATCATAAACTTTAAATGCGGAAAAATAGAAGCGCTGGTCCTCGTGATATGTGCACCGTCAGTCTAGCAAAGTCACCCATCAAGATCTCCAATATCATGATTATCAATATCACCTGCATCAATCACACCTAGTGAGTCTAAAGACTCAACACATCATATTCTTGATAAAAAATAATACGTATAAAACCACAAACAACAGTGAAAAATACTTGTACTTAAAATAACATTTTCGTGATTGTGACTCGTATTCTTAATCATATTGGGCGATGGATCCATATAGAGAAAACCATAGTACTAGGCGGCGGGGACACCAGCAACACTCTCACCGGTCAACTAGGCCTTGGCCAATGTATTAACATATTAACGTATTCATATTCGTATCCGTATCCATGGAAAAACGATCGTCGGGCTCCCACTGGAACCGTAACCCTCACAATATTTCCAACATATTATAGTATTTAGTCACAATCCCTTCATGTCCTTCAACATGTTATCATCACTTAATAAAAATCCTGCATATACGTAGCGTTTTTCTTTTAAACCAAACATGCAACATATCTTTTAAATGTTCAATAATTAAATTATAAAAATCCATGAACATTTAAAAATCATAATTTGACATATAAAAATTCATAAACATTTGAAATAATCATATTATCATATAAAACAGCGTTTAGAGCATTGTCATGACGTTCACTAATTTTCGGGTGTAAAATGACCGTTTTACCCCTAGACGTAAAATTTCACGTTTTTGACTTTTTCTTAATTTCTTTGACTCTAACATGTACCAAATCATTATTTAAGCCTAAATTAAAATTCTCATAATTTTATTTAGCTTAAATAAGTTTTTTTAATTAATTCATAATTAATCGTTTTAAAGGAGTTTAAATCTCGAAAAATTCCAAACTTTAATATAAAATTCATAAATTTACAACTTAGAATTTTTATACTATTTTAGACCTCGTGAACCATGACTCGGCCCCCGTGAGCCGTGTTTCGAATTATTTAACCATTAGAAACCCTAACTTGACCCAAACTAAGAACCCCCGAGCCATCTTCGATTTCTCTCGAGCCTCCCTCAAACCATGTTGGACCAGACCCTGACCAACCCCATAAGACACTCTACTGGACCCTTGGAACCCACGGACAAGACCCCTAGGCTCGAACCGAAGCTCCCCAACCAAGAACATCAGCTGGCCGAGAACACCTAAGTGTATGGACTCTATGTTTTGGTGCCTAGGACTCTAGCCGACCGCGCCACCCTTGAACCAGCCTATTATGCACTCACATAGGCCCCTGAGGATGCACCATAGCCTAGCCTCTGAACCACAGACCGAGCCCCTTAGCCCCAAGAAGTCTGTGCAAGTTCTGTGCATGGTTGAAAACTCTCGGGTAGGAGTCTTTGTCGACTAGGACTCCTTCCAGCCCACTTAACTCTAGTCCTAGCATGGCTAGGACCCTACACTTGACTCACCCACGGCCCTGGATAACCCCTGGTGCCAGCCAAACCAAGCCAAGCCACCAACTCCCTAAAATCGTGAGCCCTTAAGACACACATGACAACATATGTTCCAGCTTGACTGTATCTTGATTTGCAACATTTTTAAGGTGTTCGTAGTACTCTATAATACATGTAAACGATCCTTGATCATGTCCTAATCATGGCAGCTCCGTAAACAATACAAGAACATGATTTTGGTAATTAAAAACACAAGTTTTAGAACACATATGCATGTAGTTTCGAAAATTCAATTTGAGTGCCATGTTTTTCCTTTAAAAATATGCTTAAACAATTAATATGGTGTGATGATGTTTTAAGGAAAGAAATATGCATGCCTTTGCGTTTTAAACACATGATTATTTGTTGACGATTGCGAAGAACGGCGACCAGACCCTAGGCTTGATTTTTCCCTTGAATATCTCGACTTTTCTTCTCAAAATATTGTATGTGTGTGTCGTGTGTTTGGAGAGATTTGTGAGGGTGTGTTGCATGAGTTATGAAGGTTTGAGGGTGGGGTTTTGAACTTTAAATAGTTAATTAAGTTACTAATAAGGCTTTGGCCTAGTAAGGGTTTAATTAGGCCCATTAGTCTTTAATTAAAATTCTAAAAATAGTTTTGTTTAAATAAGTTTGTGAATTTAATAGTCGGGTTGCCAAAAAGTTCGTATTTTTGTTGAAAAACCAACACCGATAAAAATTATGTCCCGGCGTATAAAATCATCTCAAAACTCATTATTTTCAAAAATATAAAAAAGAATCACTCATATTTTAAATAATTAAAATTAATTATTTTATAAAAACATTTTACGTTTTTCAGCCCTCGGTCTCCGTTCCTCGATCGCAACTTGAATAATCCTTAAAAATACAATTTTATGCATAATGACAACAAAATCCTATTTAACATATATTATTCATGAATGTCACATAATCAATTATGCAATTAAATCAATTAATTACTCATTTTTCATATTTCATAGATTTGCATGCAGTTGAATTATGTTGTCTTAATTTTGGACCTTACAATCACTACAACAAAAAATGGCTATTATGAAACTTTTTTGTAGACACTTTTAATTAAATGTTGTTACAAATACTTAATAATGACACTTGTAAAAAATTAATAATGTGTAAAATAAAAAAACATATTAGATTAGTTATCATGACATTTTTAATTGATGTCATTTTTTATATGGAGGGAAACAATTATTTTCCCTCCTCCAATATTTATCTAATCCAAATATTTCCACATTTATTTATTTTTTTTTTCAACATGATAAAAAATAATTAAAAAACTAAAAAAAATTTAATTAAAAGGAAAAAAAGGAAAGAACGATGGATTAATTTATACAGTACGTGTGTGAGGCTCGGGGCCGAAGAGGTTGGGGGGTGATCGTCGGTGCCATGAGGTTGCACGGACAATGAGCGGATCCTGGCAGGCTTCTAGGCCGAGGGAACATGAATGAACCGATCTTACACCGGAAGGAGATGGATTCCGAAACTGTTCAATGTAATGGACTGTACAGTTGAAGAGAGCTTAAAAGATTTGATATGTACTACTCATACCACAAAGGTGCATCATCTTTTCGGTAACTCATCACATAAGAACTCCAAAGTTAAGCGTGCTTGGCTTGGGGCAATTCTAAGATGGGTGACCTCCTGGGAAGTTTCCTAGGGTGTGTGTGAGTGAGGACATAAGCAGGCTGGAAAGACTCGTCTTGGTACAGTGAGGACAGTCGTCGAATCTGGGGCGTTATAGTTGGTATCAGAGCCTATGATCTTGTAAAGGGTTGTACTACTACTGCTCTCGATAAGCTCATGAAATCACGTCTTCGGTCTGTAAGTTTTACGATTATGCATTTCGTTTAATGCATGAAATATTTTTACATCATGATTGCATAAAAGATTTTATGTCAAGATTACGATTATGCAGTATTTATTTGAATTTAAAGAAATAGTGGAATTATGCATGTTAGTTACGTATGGGCTATATATGGAACAGTATGCCTCCTAGACGCCAGGTTCGACGCCCGAGAGGTGGTGGTGAGCACCGTCATGAGGACGGTGAGGGTCAGAGGCAAGAGAGGCAGGGACCTCCACCCCCTCCACCAGATATGAACGCCCAGATGTTAGCTGGGATGACTCAGTTCTTCGCGCAGTTTGCGGGGAACAACGCTGTGGCAACCAGACAGACGGGGCCTGAAGCTGTCTGTGAGCGGTTCATGAAGATGAGGCCGAAAGAGTTCTCGGGGACGATAGATCCTTTGGTTGCAGAAGGCTGGATTAAATCTCTTGAGGTTATTTTAGAGTTCATGGGGCTTGAAGATGGAGATAGGGTTCGTTGTGCGACTTATCTGTTTGGAGGAGACGCTCGTCCGTGGTGAGAAGGAGCAACTGTAGCTTTGGATATGGCTACTTTGAGCTGGGCGCGCTTCACAGAGGTATTCTACTCTAAATATTTTACTGACGAGGTGCGTTCCAGGTTGACCAGGGAGTTTATGACCTTGAGACAGGGAGACACGACTGTTACGGAGTTTATCTGTAAATTTGAGAGGGGTTGTCACTTTGTACCCCTAATTGCAAACGACGCTGGTGCAAAATTGAGGAATTTTATGGATGGTCTGCGGCCGATCTTACGCCGTGATGTTAGGGTGGCTGGCCCTACTACCTATGATGTTGCTGTTTCCAGAGCTCTAGCGGCAGAGCAAGACCAGAATGATATTGAGCGCGATCGCCAGGGTAAACGACCATTTCAGGCACCACACCGTCCTCCCCAGCAGCAGCATCAGAATAAGAGACCTTTCCACGGTCCACCCAGGAACAGAGGCCAGCAACAGCAGCAATAGGGACGGGCAGTCCCGAGGACAGTGGAGTATCCAGTCTGTGCCAAGTGCTCACGTCGTCATGGTGGGACTTGTATGTATGGTTCGGGAAAGTGTTACAAATGTGGTAATACTGACCACATATTGAAGAATTGTCCTCAGAAGAATCTGCCTACCCAAGGCAGAGATTTTGCTCTCCATGCTGCGGAGACTAACCCAGAGACGATGCTCATGACAGGTATCCTAAATCTTTAAGTTGTATTTGAAGATTAATGTTTTGGGTTAAGATTTTGAACTTAGAATTTATGATAGGATTGCATGTTCTAATCAATGTTATTTACGGAAATTTAGGTTAGGAGAACTTTGACCTTTGCATGTCTATAAGCATAGTTCTTGTAAAACAATTGGGTTTAGCATGATATTCCAATTTTTCAGGGAGAATCTTTATAGCCGGTTCAGTTACGAAAGCCTTGATAGATTCAGGGGCTACTCATTCATTCATTTCAGAAACCTTTGCAAATTCTCTCAAGATCAAGACAATTGGGCTAGACATAGCGTATTCAGTAGCATTGCCTTCTGGAGAGGAGATGACAGCCACTAATGTGATCCGAGACACAGACCTCGAACTTCATGGTAATCTCGTTTATGCGGATCTTATCGTGCTACAAATGCTCGAGTTTGATATCATTCTGGGTATGGACTGGCTTTTGAGGAAAAGAGTTTTGATTGACTTTCAGCGGAGATCTGTTCTAGTTCGACCGCCTGAGATGGAACAATTCTTATTCGAACCAGACAGGTACTTTCATTTACCGCGTATGATATCTTGTGTCCAGGCTAGGAAGCTCATTCATAGAGGGTGCCGAGCATTTTTAGCTACTCTTGTATCTGTTTCTGAGACGCCCAAACAGTCAGTATCCGATGTTCCTATTGTCAAAGACTTTCTAGACGTTTTTCTTGATGATGTTTCTGGTCTACCACCTATGCGAGAAGTGGAATTTTCTATTGAGCTTATGCCAGGTACCACACCAATCTCCAAAGCACCGTACCGATTGGCACCGACAGAGATGGCAGAACTCAAGAAACAGATTCAGGAACTTCTTGACAAGGAGTTCATTCGCCCGAGCTTCTCGCCATGGGGCGCGCCAGTCTTATTTGTGAAGAAGAAGGATGGGTCGATGAGGCTTTGCATTGATTATCGGGAGTTGAACAGAGTTATAGTGAAGAACAAATACCCACTTCCGAGGATTGAAGATTTATTTGATCAATTGCAAGGAGCTTCAGTATTCTCCAAGATAGATCTGCGTTCCGGTTATCATCAGTTGCGGGTGAAAGACGCTGATGTTCTCAAGACTGCTTTTAGGACTCGTTATGGCCACTTCGAGTTCCTTGTGATGTTGTTCGGTTTGACGAATGCGCCAGCGATCTTCATGGATCTCATGAATCGCGTATTTTAGCCGTATCTTGATCAGTTTGTGATAGTATTCATAGACGATATTCTCGTTTACTCAAAGAATCAAGATGATCACAGCAGACATTTGACCACAGTATTGCAGACCTTACAAAAGCACAAGCTATTCGCGAAGTTCAGCAAGTGCGAGTTCTGGTTAGAGAAGGCGGCGTTCTTAGGCCACGTAGTTTCTAGCAGCGGTATTGAGGTAGACCCGGCAAAAGTTGCAGCAGTCAGAGATTGGGTTGTTCCGCAAAATGCATCAGAGATCCGTAGTTTCCTTGGGCTAGCAGGATACTATCGGAAGTTTATTCGGGGATTCTCCTCCATCGCAGTTCCACTCACGTCATTGACGAAGAAGAATGTTGAGCATGTGTGGAGCGAGGAATGTCAGAAGAGCTTCGATACATTGAAGCAAGCTCTGATTTCAGCACCGGTATTGGCCATGCCTTCAGGACCCGGAGATTTTGTTTTGTATACCGATGCTTCGAAACTCGGTTTAGGCGCATATTGATGCAGCATGGGAAGGTGATAGCATATGCTTCTCGTCAGTTGAAGATTCATGGGAAGAATTATCCTACCCATGATCTAGATTTGGCAGCCGTATTATTTGCATTGAAGATTTGGAGACATTATTTGTACGGGGAGAAGTGCCAGAGCTTTACCGACCACAAGAGTCTCAAATACTTCTTTACACAGCAAGAGTTGAATATGCGGCAGAGGCGTTGGTTGGAGCTTGTGAAGGACTATGACTGTGATATTAGCTATCATCCTGGCAAAGCTAATGTAGTTGCGGATGCGTTGAGCAGGAAGGTCGCAGGGATGGCTCATTTGGTGGTTTCGAGACCTCTTCAGTTTGAGATGCAGAGGTTTGATCTAGAGACGTATCCTCGAGATAGAGTTCCTAGTCTATCTACTTTGACGATCCAGTCTTCTCTTCTAGACTGTATTCGCAGTGGACAGTTAGCAGACGAGCAGTTGGCAAAGTGGAGACAGTGAGATGAGGCCAAGGGCAGTATTTTGTACACAGTTAGAGACGGTATTGTAAGATATCGAGAAAGAATATGGGTTCCTAGCGGTGATTCTATTCGAGAGGATATCTTATCTGAGGCCCATATGTCGTCATACTCTATTCATCCGGGGAGTACGAAGATGTACAAAGATCTGCAGTTATTAAATTGGTGGCCCGGAATGAAAAGGGATATCAAACGTTTTGTGTCCGAATGTCTGACATGTCAACTAGTGAAAGCGGAGCATCAAAGACCAGCAGGCATGCTCAAGCCTGTTCCTATTCCCGAGTGGAAGTGGGAGAATGTTACCATGGACTTCGTTGTCGGATCGCCGAAGTCAGTCAGAGGGTCGAATGCTATATGGGTGATTGTTGATCGGCTTACGAAATTAGCCCATTTTTTGCCTATTAAGACGACTTTCTCCATGATCCAGTAGGCGGAGTTATATATCCGGGAGATCGTTAGACTTCATGGTATTCCCGTTTCTATCGTGTCTGACCGAGATCCTAGATTCACTTCCTCATTTTGGAAGAGTCTACATTCAGCTATGGGTACGAAGTTGTTGTTCAGCACAGCTTTTCACCCACAGATAGATGGTCAGTTCGAGAGAGCCATTCAGATTTTGGAGGATCTTCTTCGTGCATGTGTCCTTGATTTCTCCGGGCGTTGGGAATCAAAGCTACCGTTGGTGGAGTTTACCTAGAACAACAGTTTTCAGTCATCTATAGGTATGGCTCCATATGAAGCACTGTACGGTCGTAAGTGTAGATCTCCTATACATTGGGATGAAGTAGGGGAGAGATCAGAGTTGGGTCCGGAGATTGTGTAGCAGGCTGCTGATACAGTAGTCAAGATCCGTGACAGGATGAGGACTGCTCAGAGGAGACAGAAGAGTTATGCGGATCAGAGGAGGAGAGATCTAGAGTTTGCTGTTGGTGACCATGTTGTCGTGAAGAGTGCACCGATGAAAGGTGTGATGCGGTTCGGGAAGAAAGGAAAGCTCAGTCCGAGATTCATTGGACCATTTGAGATCCTCGACAGAGTTGGGACATTAGCTTATCGTGTTGCTCTTCCGCCGAATCAGGCCGGAGTACACAACGTGTTTCAAGTCTCCATGTTGAGGAAGTATATGGCGAATCCATCCCATGTCTTGAACTTTAAATCGTTGCAGCTCACTCCGAACTTGTCTTATGAGGAAAGGCCAGTGAAAATTTTAGACAAACAGGAGAAAAAGCTTCGGAACAAAATGGTGAAGCTAGTGAAAGTCAAATGGCTCAATCATTCGGAGGAGGAAGCTACGTGGGAATCTGAGCCGGAGATGAGGAGTCGTTATCCCGAGTTATTCGGTAAGTTTTAATTTCGGGGACGAAATTCCTTTAAGGGGGATAGAATTGTAGAACCCGAAAATCAGATTACGTATAAGCCATGCATAATTTCTATTATTTAATTAAAATGAATTTTTATTTAAATATGAAGTTATTTAATTATTTTAAAAGAAGATGTTTAGTTTTATCTTTACAGGGTAAATACGCGAGGTCGGACCAGAGTTTGGAGATTTAAGATAAAATTAATAATAGGAAAAATATTCTTAAATTTAATTTAAGTCAAGGAATAATTTAATTTAAAGGAAAAGAATGTTTTAGGATTTATTAAAATTAGTTGGAACCAAGTTATTAAATAAATTCTTTTAGGTTCAATATTTAATTAAAGCTAAAATTAAAATGTGTAAACAATTGAGGAGGAATTAATTTAGGCTTAATATATTTAAGAAATTAAACATAACATTTAACTACTTAAATTTTAAGTCAAGCATGCCATGCAATATTCTATACTAAATTAATTTGTCATTCATTAAAAATATATATAATGAGTGTATTAAACCTTAAGAATTTAAAATGCAAGATTAAAACACTATTATACCATGCAAGAAGTAGTAATAATATTTGGTTAAGACAATTCAAAAATTGTAGTAAACCTCATTCAAATTTACCACTAAATGGTTTTGTAGTGTATCCATTTCCTACTTTTAATCTCCATAATTATGGGTAATACATGCACCATAATTCTCTTTGAAGCTCCTCAACCCCTTTATGCTAGCAAATAACGTAAATTACAGCAAGAAAATGAGCAAAAAAAATAATCGGCAGCCAAGAAAGCTAGAAACAAATTGAATCCATTCAACTCCTTCACATGTAACTCCCATTTTAATGTATATTATGGTCCTTTAACACCACTTATAACATTTCCTCTTCCTTACCCACATATCCTACACTCATATGCTAGAAAAAAATCAGAAGGAAACAGCTGAGAAATCGTGAAAAACAACAACAGCAATAAACAAGAGAATAAGAAAAAATTCAAACTCCTTCAATTTCTTGACTTGTAACTCCCAAACAAAAGGCATATAATGGCACCTTTAACACCTATTATATTGTTCACCTTCATCGCCTACATTCCCCACAACCTCACCTTTGAAAATTAGCAGAAAACAGCAGCATAGAATCGATTGAAAGGCAGCAAGAATAAGAAAAGAGCTTCAACTCCGCTCCGCCGCGCCGTATTCGTCGTATTGGTTTGTTTTCTTCAAAACAAATTCCAGGCATGTAGATATTGTTCTTTACTCTTCAATCAAGTCCTATCGATATTTTTAAACCATTATATAACCATGATTCAAGCTAAAACACAAAATTGACAGCAAGTTGCCAAGCAAAATCTGTACAGATTTTCCTAAACTTTTTTGTTTTCAACTTCACGTGTTTGCTAAGTTTTGTTGATTTCAGGATGTTGCTCGGTTCCAAGATTCCATGGCTGCTTCTAGGAATGTTTTAGAGTGTGTTAGGGTGTTATTGGTCCATTGGTTTACATCCATACACGCACAAACAAAGATATGGCAGCAACATTTTTATGAGCACAGAATTTTGGGTTCACAGTTTCTGTCATTGGATTGTTTAAAGGGGTGTTCGAATCTTGGCTGTACTAGGGACTGTAGCCATGGTTAGAGCCCTTCCTTATCATGTCTAGGACGTGCCCAAATCATCTTTTCAAAGCTTGTTTCATAGATCCCTCAGATTTTTACAGAAACATGACAAGTGCTCTTCGGTTTTCAAGATCTGATTTTTGGTGTGAGTAACTTTCGGTTTTTGGAGATGTTGGATGAATTGTGGTTGGCTCCTAGCCCGTAGCCATGGTTTATACAACACTCCATCATGTCTAGATCGAGCCATGGTCGCTCAAATGGCCATTGGAACGATACAAGACAACAAAACAATGCAATACATCACACTATATAGAAAGTGGCTCTCTCGGTTTTGAGCTGTGAGTGTCCTAGGTGTTTGCTTGGTTTGTGTTTGGCTTTTAGCCCTTAGCCATGGTTCAATCAATACCTTAGGATGTTGGAGTAGATAAATGAAAGAAAGAAAATCTTTGAAGTAGAGGAGATTAAATCGATCAAAGGAGAAAGAAGAAGTTGAATGAGTGAAGAAGCCTCCAGAATCATGTTATAAGCCTTCAAAACTACCGAAAACGTGTTTTAGAAACACAATTCTCGCACAACTAGCGCCGCGGCGCCACTTGATTGGCGCCGCAGCGCCTTAGCTACGGCGCTGCCTCCTAGCGCTGCGGCGCCGTTCCCTGCACCCTACATGACTTCCAAAACACCATGAATCCAATCTTTACCCAAACCATTCAATACAAATAAAACTAACATCCCAATACATTCTCAATTCTTCCAAAACAACCATCAACAAAACTCATTCATTTCCATAACCAACACCAACATAAACATAACTCCAAACAATAATCATAAACCATAACCATAAACAACAACCATAAATAATCATCTCCAATAAACATAACCACCATGATAATTAAAATATCTTTAACCATACCTTATCACAATAAATCATGAATCACACCATAAACTATAATCATGATAAAAGGTCGGGATATTACAGTCCTAGCCATGCTAGGACTTGAGACCAAGGGCTGGGGAGGAGTCCTAGACTCGAGAGGCCAAGGGAAAGCCGCGCAGAAGCTGGACGGGAAATATGGGCCTTGCGGCTGGCTTGGAGGCGAGCCAAGTGGGTCTTATGGGGTCTAAGGGAGATGGTCTAAGGTCGGGCCAGGGGCTGGTTCAGCTTGGGCGGCTGATGGCTCGAGAGGAGAGGGAACCGTGAGTGATAAAGGGAGGATCGCGCATGTGCTGTTCTTGTGCAGGGACTTGATGCGTGGTTCAGGGATGCAGGCTGGGGGTGGCTCGGGTCAGGAACTTTTTAGGGGTCAGTAAGAGGCTCGGTGGTCGGTGGTTAGGGGCTGGTAGAGTCCTAGGCGGCCAGGAGTCCCGATACAACAAGAACACCACACACCTACACACACGCATGCATTTGGGTTCAGGGTGCGGGAGGTTTTTGAGCGGGACAGGGCTGGTCTTGGTCAATAGGGTCTCTAGGTGGGTTGGCTCGGGCGTGGCTCGAGTAAATCGGGAGATGGCTCAGGTGGTTTGTTAATGTGTCAAAAACGAGATTTTAAAGACTAAAATTGAATCCATAGGTCAACAGGGGTGGTTCATGATTTGGAAGGGTAGAATAAATAATAAAAATGTTATGTTTAAAATTTGGGATCAAAATAACGAGTTTTGGATTTATCCGGGATTTAATCGCCGCAAGAAATGTTAATTAACGAATTAATTGAAAAGCCTAGTTTTAGGCTTTATAAAATTATGAAAAATTATATTTAAGCTCAAATAATTATTAAAAGGCTATGTTTTTAATTTGGAAATTTTATATTAAGTTTTGCTTTAATTCGTGATTAAAACGCAGTAATACGTCTTATTTAAAGATTAATTTAAAAGTCTTCGATTTAAGCTAAATAAAAATATGAGAAAATTCATGTAAGCTTAAATAATTATTTGGGACATGTTAGAGTCAATGGAATTAAGAAAAAGTAAAAAACGTGAAAGTTTATGTCTAGGGGTAAAACAGTCTTTATAGACCTAAAAAAATTAGTAAACGTCATGGCAGTGTCCGAAAGGCTGTTTTACATGCTAATATGATTATTTAAAATGTTTATAAATTTTTTTGACATGGATTTTAAATGTTTACTGTAGAACCCGAAAATCAGATTATGTATAAGCCATGCATAATTACTATTATTTAAATTAAAATGAAATTTTTTATGCATGAGGGTTTAAATTCATTTTTAAATTTGTTGAGTCATGATTATATATTTTACGCAAAAGTTTAGTTTTTATCTTTTCGGATAAGTACGCGAGGTCGGACTGGAGTTTAGGGAATTGAGATAAGATTAATAATAATAAAATATTCTTAAATTTAATTTAAGCCAAGGAATAATTTATTTTTATGTAAAAGAATGTTTAAGGAATTATTTAATTAATGGAAGTTAAATTAATAAATAAGTTCTTTTATGTCCAATAATTAATTAAAAGCCTAAATTAAAATGTGTAACCAATAGGGATAAATTAATCTAGGCCTATTTTATTCAAGAAATTATACCCTAACATGTTAGTAATTTATTTTAAGACTTAGCCATGTCATGCAAGAAAATAGTTATCCTAAATTAATTTATGAATTCACAAAAATACATAATAAGTGTTTAAAACTTTAAGGAGTTAAAATTCAATAATTAAGCAATATTTTTACCATACATTTGATAGCAATTTTCGGCCACTCCTTAAATCAATTCTTTCATGTTTGGCAACTCTCCATTTTTTATTCCCTTCCTTAACCCTTCATGGTATATTTAATCCTTCACTTTTGAATCACTAGTAATTAATAATTAAGCACTATTATGCACCTAATCAACCACTAAATTAGTCTATCAATCCATTATTCTCGAGCAACAAGAAGGAAGAAAATCAATCCTTGTGTCATTCCATTCCTCATTTGTAACTCCTACCATAATGCATTCTTGACTCATTTATCAACCCTAGTAACCTCCACCTTCATTCCTTAGCACCTCCTCCACCCTCTCATTTGAAATTTCAGTAAGAAAATTGCAGCAAAAATTGAGAACCATCAACAAGAAACATGAAGAAAAGGAACTCCGTCTCTGCCACACCGTGTTCGTCGTATCGTTTTGTTTTCTTCTAAACAAAATTTCCAGGCATGTTTATATTGCTCTTTTCTCTTCAATCAAGTCCTATAAATATTTTAAAACACTACATGTTCATGATTTAAGGAGCAACAATCGAATTTGACAGCAACTTTGAAGAAAAATTGCACAGGCCCTTCTCGCCCTTTCCTCTATGCCTCATGGTTCTGATGTTGTTTTGGTTACAGGGGGTTGGCTCGGTTCCAGGCACTCAAGGCTGAATCTAGGCATGGTTTAGAGTGTGTTAGGAAGGTGTGGGTTCATTAACTTAAGCCCATGCACTCAAGACAAATACATGACAGCAAACATTTTTCTTAGTTGCAAAACTTGGTCACGGTTCTTGCTTTCTGGTTGGTGAAAGTGTGTTCGATCCATGGCTTTCCTAGGGACCGTAGCCATGGTTAGGACCCTTCCTTGTCATGCCTAGGACGAGATCAAGTCAGCCTTTCAAGGCTTGGTTCTAGGATCCATCAATATTTTTTTTTCAACAATAAAACATATGCCCCTCGGTTTTCATTTCTAGTTTGGGTGAGTGAGTTCGGTTTTGGGGTGTTTGGGTGGATTGTGGTTGGCTTCCAGCCCTTAGCCATGGTTCACACAATACCTCATGATGTCTAGATCAAGCCATGGTTAATCATATGGCCATTGGAATGATATATGACAGCAAGATGAAGCAACACCCCCCCCCCACGGTACAACACATGGTGTTCTCGGGTGAAGCTTTGGATTGTCGTAGGTGTTTGCTTGGATTGTGTTTGGCTTTTAGCCCTTAGCCATGGTTCAAGACACACCTTGGGACATTGTTAAGAGACTTTGGTCGGTGGTTCAACCCACAATGGCCATTGATCTCGTAAACAAAGCATAGCAAGCGCAGCTGCTGCCACGTTATTTGACAGCAACTTTGCTTCGGTTCAGAAGTGGTGTTTGAGTTCTTGGTTGGCTTTTAGCCTATGGCCTTGGACTGGTCAGTACCTCAATGAGTTAGAAAGGTCATGTTTTTTGCCGTTCGTGATTTGGTTAGGTTTAGAGGTCATACGAGAATTTACGGTGCAATGTGCCAAAGTGACTCTCGGAAGAGCGTTTCAAGATTTTGGCCTCCATTCACTGTTTTCGCGTATTACAGTGGTTATGAGTATTATTTCATCATGTTAAGCTTATTTTAATCATGAATAAATGATGGTTCGATGTTGGTTCGAGTTGGTACGGAGTCATGGTTGGAAAACTGAGTTGTTGGTTTCATTTGTATCGTTTTTGGTTCGGTTATGAAGCTTTTGTCAAGTTCAAATTATTCGCATGTTTCACATTTTAAAATTAGGTCGCAGAAAGCTTGGGAACGATCCAAGTCATTCGGTAAAAAAAAACAGGGTTATAATTATATTACGTGCATAAAATATAAAATGTTTATTTTTGAGATATATGCGATATGTCTTGTGGCCACCTCACGCTTATGGGATCTCTCTACCCGGTGACTTACGACTGGTTTATGTTCATGTATGGGTATGGACATCCAGTCCAAGGGCTGTGGTGATCTATACCTTCCAGTATATTGTGGTTTAGTCTGATCAGACGTTCATGTTATGTTACGGGCCACTTGCGTAGAAACATTATCTCTACCAGAAAAATCTCATTATGATATTTTATGACAGGGCTCTATCGAGAAAATCTTTTACGTACGATTTTAAGATATGCACGTAATTTTAATTACTCATGATACGATTTTCACCTTACGCTTTACGATACAATATTTTTACGTTGCATGCGATTTTATGATATATTTACTTGAGATTCACTATATATGCATGCTGAGTCTTTAGACTCACTAGACTTGATTGTTGTAGGTACTGATGAGGTCGAGACCGAGGGCGGGGACCAGTGAGCTAGCTTGGGTCAGCAGTAGTAGGAACCCGATGACCTCATGTTCAGTTTATTCATCTTTTTATGTTCAAACTCCATTTTATCATGTTGAATTATTTTTAAGTTGTTGTTTTAAAACATAATATTTACTTCCGCTGTTACTTTTAAGTTAAATCTATTTATCAGTTTATTTTATAATTGATGCACGTTATTTAAAGAGAAAAATTTTAAATAATTCCGCAAAATTACGAATACGAAATACGGGCTTTTACATTTACGATCTATTATGTGAAATTGTTATTTTATAAGGTTATGATTTAATATATTAAAATTTTTATGATTTAAATGCATATTTTAATTGTTTATGATGTTGAAATGTTTATTTAAAAGATTTATGGATTTTTATATGTTAAAAAGTTTCCTTTAAAATGTTCAAATGTTTGTTTTAAACGATTATGGATTTTTATAATAAAATGATAACGATAAAAGATATGTTGCATCCCTGTTTTCAAAAGGAAAAAGATATTAAATGCATGATTTTTATAAAGTAATGAAAATGTAAAACGTCGAAGGAAGTGAAATAATTTTGACTATTGAGGATATGAGGATAAGAATGGGGATATCGTTATGGAAAATGCCCCAGAGAGAGCCCATTTATGGGAGAAGGCCCCAGAGGGAGCCCGACGATCGTATTTCCATTCGATGAGGATAGGCCAATGCCCAGTTGACCGGTGAGAGTGTTGTTGGTATCTCCGCCGCCCAGTACTGTGGTTTCATGTATCCATCGACTTTTTGAGGATTGAGGAAAGTCAGAACTAACGATCTGAATTCAATAAAAAAGAAAAATATTTATGATCATGAGGAAATGATACATGTCATGAATGAGGAAAAGGAAAATGTTGAGGTTTATGTTATGCATGTTCATTTGAATATGTTGAGGATGATATGAAAAGGTTTACGAAAAGTTTATGAAAATGTTTATGTTTAAAGTTGATGCATCATTATGAAAAAGTTTTTATTTAAATTTTAAACATCATGAAAATGTTTATGAAAATGGTTATGTTTAAATTTTATGCATCTTCGTGAAAACGATATTTTAAGTACAAGTATTTTTCACTATTCCATGTGATTTGTATATGTATTACTTGTTATCAAGATTATGGTGTGTTGAGTCTTCAGACTCACTAGATGTGATTGATGCAGGTGATTATGATAATAATGTTTATGGAGGTCTTGATGGTTGAATTTTCTGGACTGAAGCTGCACATAACCCGAGAACCGACGCTAATTTTCCGCACTAGTTATGATTTATGATTTTAAGTTATGTTAAAGTATTTTATGACTTTTTATTTATGAGAGTTATTGAGAGGTTATAGTATGTACTATACTTTTCAAATAATGTTTTTAGGTTTGATAAAATGTTTGATGATTTGAACTATTTTCCTTTGGTTTGCAAAAGTTAGTTTTAAAAAAATGATTTCAAGATATTTTAAAGTATATATATGTTTATTTTGAATTATGGAGATTAAGGGAAAAAAAAATTTTAGCACGTTTTAAGAAAAAGATTAGCAGACGTTTCAAAAGCTATGTCGACAAGCGACGAAAAGAACTAGAGTTTGCACTAGGCGACCACGTTTTTGTGAAAATAGCACCTATGAAGAGTGTTATGAGATTTTGCAAAAAAGGAAAACTTTGCCCAAGATTCATAGGGCCATTTGAGATTTTTGAGAGGATTGGAACACTAGCCTATAGAGTGGCATTGCCACCGATGCTATGCGGAGTACACAATGTGTTCCATATCTCGATGCTGCGAAAGTACATGTCGAACCCTTCACATGTACTAAATCATGAACCTCTGCAATTGACTCCAAATATGACTTATGAGGAAATACCCATACAAATCTTGGGTAGGCAAGAAAGAAGACTCCGAAACAAATTCATACCAATGATCAAGGTCAAGGGGCTAAATCACTCGGAGGAAGAAGCTACTAGGGAAACCGAGAGGGACATGAGGAGTCGCTACCCGGAGTTATTCAGTAAGTTCTAATTTCAAGGACGAAATTTTATTTAAGGGAGGGCGGAATTGTAAGGTCCAAAAACTAAAATGACGTAATCCAACTGCATGCAAATCTAGAAAATATGGAAAATAGCTAATTAAATAGTTTTAATTGTATAAATTGAATATGATGTGCATGGTTGCATGTATAAAATGTACTTTCTACACGAATGCATGTAAACTGAATTTTTAAAGGTTATTCGATATGCGATCGAGGAACGGAGATCGAGAGCTGAAAAAGAGAAAATATTTTTATTAAATAATTGATTTGAATTATTTAAAATAAGGTTGATGCTTTGCGATGTTTTTAAGAATAAAGAGTTTTGAGGTGATTTTATACGCCGAAACGTAATTTTTGACGGTATTCGATTTTCGATTAAAATATGAATTTTTCGAGAACTCGGATAATATTTTCACGAACATTCCTAAACAAAATATTTTAAATATGCACTAATGGGCTTAATGGGCCTATTGTACCATGTCAATGGGCCTAGGCATGTTTAATTGATAATTAACAAATTACTTATAGCCTAAACCCTCCCCATTAACCCCATTACACACGCCCCCATCACACACAACCCACACATGACTCCTAGCAGCCTCAAACATATGCACACACGAAGCTTGAAAGAGGAAAGTCACGTTTTCTTGAAGGAAATCAGCAAGGGTCCATCGTTCGTCGCCGCTCTTCGCATCTCAACATATTTGTCGTGCGAAATATACGCAAAGGCACGCCTTAACTTTATTTTTCTGATCTATCACACCCTATTACATGTTTGATTATATTTTGCCTGAAAAACATGATTTCCTCATGATTATTTTCGTTTTTATGCTTGTTGTGTTATTAAATTATGTTTTCATGTTTCAAAACTTGATATATTATTGCATGAAGGGAGTGCCATCATATGGACACAAAAAGGAAAGAGTTTAAGGGTGTTTAAGTGTCCCTAGATGACGGTTTAGAGGTTGCACATGAACTGGTATAAGGCTTGAACATAATTGCATGCTTTGGTGTACGTAGGCTTGATTAGGAGGCTTCACAGCGTGCGGCTCGAACAAAGGCTCGGGCTGGACGGGACAAGGTGTAAGGAAGAGTTCTAGCAGCACGGCAGTAGGCAAAGAGCCCAGGCATGATGGGACTCTTCCCAAGCTAACGAGAATGGTTGCTGTGCATGAGTAGTCATGGCTCGGCCAGGGTGGTCAGGACTAGGCTGTGATAGGTCTAAGGGTGATCCAGTGAGGTCCACGAGGGTAAGGGCTTGGGTGGTGATCGGGCTAGGAGTCCTAGTGCGTGGTTAGTCCTAGGCGCAAGGGTAAAAGCACTTGCGCGGCTTCTTTTATTCGTACAGGAGGTTGCTGAAGGCTAAGGTCTGGTTCAAGCGGTCATGGCTTGCAAGTAGGGTCCATATTTCGTCTTGGAAGGGCTTGGCTCAGGGTGGCTCGGGTATGGCTCGAAGAAAATGAGAGTTGGCTCTAGAGTTAAGTTAAGGGTTAGGTTTTAGGGTTTTAATGGCAAAGGGGTTGAACCGTGGGCAATAAAAAGTCTATGTTTAAAATTTGGAAATTTGATTTTAAAGTTTGAATTAATTCGTGATTTAAAACGCTCTCCGGATTAATAATTATGAAATAAATAAAAAGGCTCAAATTTAAGCTTAATAAAAATATAAGAAATTTAATTTAAGCTCAAATAATTATTTGGGATGGTCTAGAGTCAATGAAAGTAAGAATAAGTCAAAATCGAGAAATTTTACGTCTAGGGGTAAAATTGTCATTTTACACCTAAAAAAATTCGTAGACGTCCTGGCAGTGCCATGAATGCTTTAAAATATGTTAATATGTTTATTTTACATGTTTATGGAATTTCATGATGAAATGTTAATGCTAAAAGATATGTTGCATGATTGGTTTAAAAGAAAAATGATTTATGCATGCTTTAATTTTTAAAAGTGATGAAAATATGAAAAGCTGAAGGAGGTGAAGTAATTGTGACTAATACGATGATGATGATGATGATACGATGATATGTAAGGTCAAGGCTCAGTTGATGGGTTAAAGTGTCGCTGATGTCCACTCCGCCCAGTACTGTGGTAATACGTTGATGGATCCATCGACGTTCAGTTAATACGAAAGTCACAATTAACGATCTGAGTTCAACGAAGAGGAAAACTTATATGTATATGATGGAAAGGAAAATGTTTATGATGAAAGGAAAAATGTTTAAGTTTATGCACGTTAGTGAAATGCTATTTTAAGTTAAAGTATTTTAACTGTTGCATGTGAATGTATATGTATTATTTGTCATTATGATTATGCTTTTCTGAGTCAATAGAATCACTAGGTGTGATCGATGCAGGTGAGCATGATGTTGATGTTGTTGAGGGACTCGATGGTTGATCTTACTGGACTGAAGGTGCACACAACCCGAGGACCAGCGCTAGTTTTCCGCATTTATGATTTAAAGTTTATGATAAAGATTTTTATGACTTTTATGATGCTTTTAAGTTGGTTTTGAGAGGTTGTTAGAGTTAGCTTTATTTTAAAATATTGCTAAGTTTAGGTTTGGTAAAACGAATGACAATTTTATGTTTTGAATTCTTACTTTTGAATTTTCAAATTTAGTTGGGATGTTTGTTTAATTTTAAAATGGTGTCAATATATTTTACCTATACGTATATATATGTTTCGGCCGAATTTAGAAAAGAAAAAAAAATTCAAGTACTTTTTAAGAAAAAACGAGTAGTGGACGTTTCACGTAAACATAAAAACATTTTTGTAACTCATTTAAGCACATAATACAATAAAGCATTTCCTCATCATAAATCATTTTAGTGAAGTTTGATCCTTGAAAGTGATTATCCTATATCTTTTATCATTTATCCTCTATTTGATTGATCAATCTATAAACCATGGTACTTGGCGGCGGGGCGTCAGCAACTCTCATCACTGGGCCATGGCCTAAAATAAAGTAATTTCACCTCCCCTTCTTAAGACAAATCCCCCAAAAATCCTCTATGTCACAGTCAATTCACATCCTAAAAAATATTTTTTCTTTCCTTTTATTTATAAAATATCATATCCTCCAAAAATCGTAAAATAAGCATTTTCAAGAAAATTTCTCAACTGTAGCATTTATAGTAAAAATATCATAAATTCACCATAATCATTTTAAAAATAATTTAACATGTATTATGACCACTTGGGATACTGCCAAGACATTAGAAATACCAGAGACCTAAAATGACAATTTTACCCTTGCACCCCTAACTTCCCGTTTTTGACTTTTTCCTACGTTTCTTGACTTGAGCCTACAAAACCATCATATAATCTTATTTTTTACTTCTCACACTTACTTTATAGGTGTTCTGTTCTCTTAATCTGGTTAACATAACATCTTTATTTGTAGAAGCGTGCATGTGTATTTGTGAAACTCAATAGTATAACCATTGTGACATAGTTGACTAATAATACTAATCAGATTGTAACACAAAATTTCAACCAATAAGAAATCTTTAACAATTATCTTTTCATGAATAATCTTACTTTTACCCACGACCTTACCCTTGGAACTGTCACCAGATGTAATTCTTGTTCCTTTGTAATCAATTACCTCATACAACAACTTGATATCACATGTCATGTGCCCTGAACAACTATTGTCCAAAAATTAGATTGATTCTTTGATGAGGTTGATATGAATCCTCGTACGAACGAAAAGCAAACACGATTAATCAAATTGCGCCCTCAATTCAATAACATTAAAAGAGATTCATGTTGTGTTGTCTCGATCTTTTAAAACAAGTATGACATGATTTTCACCTCTAAACTATGAAAAGATTAGCAACAAATAATAATAAAGAAAATAATCAAAACTCGAATGAACCTTCAAACAACAAGCCCTTGACAATCCGTGTAAGAATGATCGACAAACGCCACAAAGTAAAAACTTTGATAAGTTTGATTTTTAAATACAAAGCAAGATGCTTTAGGGTCGTTTGAGAGAAAACTCAAGAACAATCAATTCAATATTCAATAATCTGAAAATTTGTTCCAAATTCGTCCAAATATTGATTACAAATTCAAAAGATATCAAAAGTTAAGTTATCAAATTATCTAGTGCTAAAAATAAGGTAAATATATATTTTTGCGCGTTCCAAGTACTGCGGCTCTGATCCAGTAGCGCCTAGGCTAAGCGCTACAGGTTCGCATGGTCTAGTTTCTAGCACCTAGGCGCTAGTCCAACTTTACTAACGGTGTGGTGCTTGATCCATGGCGCTGTAGTGCTGATCCATCCACCTTGCTCCACACTTAATAGCATCCAATTGGCCTTCAAAATCACTTCGATGCATCATGATTCCTACAAGGCTTGGAACATTGCTTGCAAGCTCCTCTCGATTTCTTATGATTCCATGCAATGCTTCCTTGGATCTATTCATCCGCCCCCTCGTGATCGGTCCCTCCAGCAACCCTATAGGATCCCATGCTTCCCTTGGAGCTTGATCTATCATGATCGCATCCGAGGTTTTTCTTTCAATTCTACAATAAATCAACCAAACTTTTGGTAAAAGAAACTAGTTGAGTCCTGAACGAATCAATCCCTTCAGGACCTACACTTCAATTAGCATGTTCGGCTTTCTCATTGGTGTATCCAAAAGAGTGCGAACATGTCCATAAAATGGTGAAGTTTTGTGATGTATTTTCTCTCTTACCGAATGTTGTTTAAACCGTTCATCTTTCCCATTCAGTCTGTATCTTCTCTGAACAGGTCTCCAATTGTGTTAATGGCTAGAATTCTCCTTCACAGAGTAATGTCCGGTTGGATTTGGTTTTCTACAAGACCAATTTGAGCCGGTGGAACCATCTTGACTTTGTTTGCATTTAATCCATGTCTGGTTAGACTTAGAACTCTCCGGTTCGATATAGCCTAAACTTCTGTGTTTGAAATTTTTCTCAAAAATTATATTCTGTTTAGGTTGGTCTTTTAGCTGATCATTTCATATATCATGCAAGACCGGAAAGAGTTTATCAAATTAGACATTCCTTTATCTAGACATGATTGATTATCCACCTTAGAAATACTACACACATTATTGCCAACCCTAGACCAGATCTGTCTTCGACTGATTTTTGCAATTCGTGCATCTTCTCAACGGAGGCAGAAAACTTGTTCTAGGAATTGACTAATGACGTCAATCGTCTATTTCAATTATTAGTTTCTTAGAACACTCTTGGGATATCATCATTATCAGCAGTTAATTGATTGACATTTACTATTAGACTATCAAGTTCCTTTCGCCTTAAACAGCTTGGGTTGCTTGACTTGTTTCTTGGGTCTTTGCTTTTTATTTTAGCTTCCTGGAAAATTGCAAGAGTCTTTTATACTCATTGTAACGTCCGAAAATCATTCCACGTAAACCGCATGCATGAAAATTATTAAATTGCTAAAATATTTTAATTAACTGATTTTTGATGCATGAATGATATATTTTTAGTGACTAAATGATTAATTGTGTAATTTTTCTTGGTTTAATTTAAAATATTTTCAGACGAATATCGGTGGTTGGCTGGGGACGGAGGACTAGAGACGATTATAGTGATAAAGATTTAAAAGCTAAATTTTTATTTTCGTTAAGAAAATATTTATTTTAAATATTTTAAGAATTAATTTTTTTTAAGTTCAAGTTTAAATTAATTAATAAGAGCAAGGAATTTTATGTATTTTATAAGAGATTTTTTTGGAAATAAGTATTTTTAAATCTTTTAATTTGAGGCCTAATGATTTTATAAATCTTAATGAGCATAATTTATTAATTAAAAACTAAGGTTAATTAAGTCCATTAATTAAATATTTTGAAATCCTTTTATTATTTATTTAAAGAAATAAAAAAATAAAAATAAAAGAAAGACTCCTATACCTAAACACACACACACCTACACGCACACACACATTCACGTAAAAATGAAGGGGAACAGCGGCCAAAGAAGAGAAGCTTGGGCAAGGAAGTTTCTATTTTTTTTCTTCTTCAGTCTTCGACTTTCATCCTAGTTTTTCCTTCCAACAACGATCACTCTACTCCTTTGCATCTGAAGGTGGGTTTTTGGTGGGGTTTTGACAAGAAAAAAGGGTAGAAAAATATAGAAATCTTCATCTGTTCGTCACCGACTTCCACCGCTTCGTTATTCGTAATTCGAGCGTTTTAAACGAAAAGACACGTTTCTAAACTTTCTTTTTGCACCATTTAAACAATTTTATGTGTGTTTAATCAAGTTTGCATGAATAATATGAAACTCCCCATTTGTTTTCATTTTTATGACTTGTACAAGTTTAAACTTGGATTTTCATGCTTTCAAATTCGTGATTATGATGCGTCAAGGGGCTGCCATCATATGGCTATGTTAAGGGATGGATTTCAGTATGTTTATGTAACGGTCATGGGTAATGGCATAGCATGGGCCTCGGCCCATACACACGCACCATTACGCATAGGACTTATCCAGCCCAGGCACATGAGTGTTTACCTCCTAAGGATTAGAACCCAAGACCTCCTGGACTTAAATAGATCTTGGCAGCAATCTTGGTACCAATTGAGCTATCCAGGAGGTTTTGGGTTCTAATCCTGGGGAGTAAAAACTCTAGTGCCTGGGCTGGATAAGTCCTATGCGTCATGGTGCGTGGGTATGGGCCGAGGCCCATGCTATGCCATGGCCCATGACCGTTACAATAAAAAGGTGGAGCTTTTGCCTTCCCAGGATTAGAACCCAAGAACTCGTGGACTTATAAAGATATTGGCAGCAATCCTGGTACCAATTGAGCTAGGGAAGGCAAAAGCTCCAGTTCCTGGGTTGGAAAAGTTCTATGAGTAATGGGTAATGGGATAACCGTGAGGGGACTTAAGCCCAATCGGGATAGCCCATGTGCATTACAAAAAAAAAGCGCCTTTTATTGTAACGGTCATGGGCCATGGCATAGCATGGACCTCCACGCACCATTACGCATAGGACTTATCCAGCCTTGGCACTAGACTTTTACCTTCTGAGGATTAGAACCCAAGACCTCATGGACTTATATAGATCTTGGCAGCAATCTTGGTACCAATTGAGTATATAAATCATGGCCCTAGATGGGTTGTGCAAGGGCTGTAAAGAGAGGATAAAGGTTGCACGTCGTTTTTGGTTGTTTAAGACATGTAGGGGCGCGGCTTAGGGCTGGGGGTTCTAGGCTCTCTAAGCTTGGTCCAACATGGTCTCTAAGGTTCAGTCATGATCCTAGGATTGTCAGATAGGGTCTGGTTGGGTCGTCCATGGGCTAGAGTCGAAGGGATTGAGGGCTTGTGCACGCTAGGGTTTTCGAAAATGAGCAGAATTTTCCAGCTTGCTTCTAGGCTTGTTCAAAGGTTTTAATTGGGTTTATTTAGGATGAAAAAAGGTTAGTAAGGTGTTGATAAGCTATGGTTCAAGTTCGGTAAAATTTGGTTAAGTTTTGAGTCGATACGAGTTAATACCGTAACATAACGTTAAGTTTTAAAAAAAATTGAGAAATTAGTTGAGGATATTAATTTTACGTCTAAAAATGTTTATTGGTGTATTTTAAAGTGTCACGTTATGTTTATAGGTGAAAAGTTTATCTTTAAAATTTGGGAAGAAAATATTAACTTTTTAATTTATTTAGGTTAAAAATGCTTCATGGCTTTGTCATTAAGTTATTAAATCAAAAGGCTTGAGTTTACGTCTAAAAAATTATTAGAAATTAATTTTAATCTTATATGATGGTTTGGGATATGCTCGAGTCGATAAAAGTAAGAAAACGTCAAAATCGAGAATTTTAGAGCCCAAGGGCAAAATAGTCATTTTACGTCCAGTGTAGTTCGGAAGGTCTAGCAGTGTCATGAAGAATCATAATACATTCTATGATATTTTAAAACGTTTATGATAAAAATATGGAATTTTATGATTTATGCTAAAGTTGAACGATTTTTCCTGTTAAAATGCTATTTTACGAATTTGGAAAGGACACGATATTTTATGAATAAAAAGGAAAGAAAAATATTTTGAAGAATATGAGTTGACTGTGACAAATATGATATAATTGAGAATATCGTGAGGGAGAAGGCCCAGAGAGAGCCCGTTTACGAGAGAAGGCCCAGAAGGAGCCTAACAATCGTATTTCCATTTATTGCAGTGCCTAGTTCATGTCCCCATATGCTATGGTGAGCTAAGACCGATCAGTCGACCATATGATACGATTACAGCTAGTCACTTTCAAGTATCAAAATTCACCTAAAATGTTATATGATGATGGAAATCTTTACGATTAAATGATTTATAAGTTATTTATGCTTACAAACTTACGCTAGATATTTTAAATAAAAGTATGATTTTTATGCATGTGCTTGTATATGTATTTTTTGTTACTCATGGTTAGAACGTGCTGAATCATTAGAATCACTAAATTTGGATGGTTGCAGGTGAGGATGATATTGAGGGAGACGCTAACGCTTAGTGGATCGAATCCGGCAGTACACTCCTGAGAGACTTTATTTTCCGCATTAGTTTGATAATTGAAGTTTTGAAACAAAGATTTTGAGAATGATTTATTTAGAGAGTTTTATGCTTTAATTTGAAGTTTAGTTTTGATTATGTTAAAGGTTGACGTAGGATTTTTGTTAATAGATGACTTAAGGATTTTTATGCACTTAGGATTTTTAAATGTTAAATAAATTTTTTGATGTTGGAAATGTTGAGTTATTTAGTATGCAAGTTTCGAATTTTACAAAAAAAAATTAAAGTTAAAAAGTAGTGCACGTTTCAGTCGGTATCAGAGCGAAGGATCCCGAAAGGGTTGTGTTACTGCCACTCCGAGAAGCTCAAGAAGTCAGGCCTCAAGTCTGTGAGTAATTACTTCTTTGAATTTTACATGCTGGAAAAATTTTAAAATGCTTTTACGATATAGATATTTGGAGGTAACATTTTTCTAAATTACATGCTTGTTGGTTACGTGGTTTTAACGATGTGTACAGTTATTCTTCAAAGATGTGAGGAGAATTTGGTTTTTGTGTATCTTGAAATTTTGCACTACGTAAGATTAAGTTGAGGTAAATTGAACTTGGTGATTTAGGACTACTTGTTTTGAATTCTACATTGTGTAGGAAGAGAATTTCGAAGTTGATGTTGTGTGTTGAATTTTTAGGAATCGTGAACTTAGGGACTGAATTATAATACTTTGAGGGACTTAATTGCAAGTTTTCGGAAATATTGAGGGTGATTTTGCTATAATTCAAAAATATAGGGGCATAGTTGTATGAATCCGAAAACTTGGAGGGCTAAAATGCGAAAATTTGGGGCTAAATTTGAGAATTCAAGAATTTTTTGGGTCTTGATTGCAAATTTTACGAGAATTATAGTATCATTTTAGTAATTTTCGAAATCTATGGAGCCGTTTTGCATTAAATTCGATACTTTGAGGAGTTAGGAATTCAATAAGTTAGGCTTAATCGAATAATCCGAGAGCTTTGGGAGTTAGGTTACAATTTATTGAAAACAAAAGGGTCTATTTGAATTCAGCAAGTAAATTACCAATTAATGGTTACATAAGGAATTGTGGTTGAAGAAATTAGATAGATATGTAAGTATGAGGAGGTCCTAAGAGGAATGAGAAATATTGGTCTTAACGATTTTTTACGAGAAAATATGTCAAATTATTAATTTTTGGGGATCATAGTGGATGATACGGAATTGCAATTGTATTATAGGTGTTATAAGCATATGTCGTGAAACATGAATGATATAAATATTAAAGATAAGATTTTATCAATATATTTTTATTTTTTGTTTTACCGTAAGAGACAAATACTCTTGGTTCAACGATTTCTATTGTATCAGGAAGTTTGAAAGTTTTGTACTGTAGATTCCAGAATTTAGGTAAGATAATTGAGAGGAGAAAATCAGTAAACGGAATTCGTGTATATTGGGATATTAGGCAAAACTATGGAAGTAATGTTATGAAAGAGTTGAGGAATACAAGCTCAGAATATCGGAATTCGTATAATTTTTGTAAGTTTCGGTTTATAAGATTTGAGAAAAATATTATTTGGGGACTATACGAGGTAATTGCGAAATTTGGAGAAGTAAGTTAAATAGAAATAATATCATTGTTGGGTTGACAATGCAATTTCTATGATTTCGAAGGTCCAGAAGCCTCTGTTTTTTAACTTTGTCACTAAACCTTATAAGAATGGATTCATTTGGTGAAATATTTAAAGTTATTAAGAAACAACTCGTAGTGTCATAAAATAATTAATTTTTTTGAGATAATGAAATTGGGAATCCAAGTTCTATTTTGTTATCAAGAGCATATTTGTCATTAGGAGACAATTATTTTTGGACCAATTGGAAATATGCATTGGGATTATGTTGTAAGTTTTATTAGGTAAATAATAATGATTTTATGGATGATAGGTTCTGTGAACTATAAGATTTATGGTAATAGATGGAACTGAAGCCCCATGGATAAATTTTCGAGTTCCAATATAGGAAATATTATTTTTGGGTCAAGGATTTACCTTGTGAATATTAAGTTTGGATTTTAGGAATGCTAAACACTTAAATTGGGATATGTAGGACGACCTTGAATTATCATGACTACAGTAAGTTAAGGAATGACATTTATGGGATAAGAAAATTATTAAACTTTTTGGGATTACAATTAAAGAACTACCTTACGTGAAATAAGTCGCAGAATATAGATAAGCATCGAGGGAAGAGTAGCATAATAAGTTTTGCATTTGTACGATACTAAGAATAAATTATTTTGGGAAGGTGGATAAAAGTTTTCATCGCTAGAGTGTCAAGATTTTATAACTGTAAGGCCATATGACTTGATCTTCGGTTCCGATGTTACATATAAGTGTTTGATATTATAGGGGGGTTTAGAATGAAATCATGATGCGAAATGGTGACTCGATAGACTTGAACCGTTTAAAGAATTGGAATGCTTGGAATTTAAGAAAACAAATATATATTGATGATGGTGTTAAGGACAATATGTTTGACGTATACATGAATGAGGTTTTAGTAAGTACCAGTCATTAAGGTGTTTTATAATCGTGGATACTATATGATGACTATGGATCGAAACTCGGTTTGACAATAGGAGTATATTTTGGCAAATATAAATTATACGATCAAGACGACTTAAGGTAAAATTCGAGCAATTAATTAATTTTCGAGAAAATAAAATAACCCGATATAGTTTAGGATTATAAATAATAGATGATGTAGAGTTAGCTAAAACTTTGAATTTCTGGAGATCAAGAAAATTGGTGTAAACGTATAAAAATGGAAGATGACATATCAGAGTACGCAGCGAAAGCGTGTTAGAGTGCGAAATTTAAGTCGATCACATTAAGTATGAGGTAAATGAGAGAGCCTAAGCTTTTCATAATCAAGACTAGACAAATTTTGAGGACGGATTTTATTTAACAGGGAGGATTTGTAACGTCCGAAACCGCATGCATGAAAATTATTAAAATGCTAAAATATGTAAATTAAATGATTTTAGAAACATGAATGATATATTTTGAGTGACTAAATGATTAATTGTGTAATTTTGTTTGGTTTAATTTAAAAAATTTTTAGACGAATATCTGTGGTTGGCTGGGGACGGAGGACTAGAGACAATTAAAGTGTTAAAGATTTAAAAGCAAAATTTTTATTTTCACTAAGAAAATATTTATTTTAAATATTTTAAGAATTATTTTATTTTTAAGTACAAGTTTAAATTAATTAGTGGGAGCAAAGAATTTTATGTATTTTATAAGAGATTTTTTTGGAAATAAGTATTTTTAAATCTTTTAATTTGAGGCCTAATGATTTTATAAATCTTAATGAGCC
Organism: Primulina huaijiensis; assembly: GCF_012295235.1. NCBI lineage: Eukaryota > Viridiplantae > Streptophyta > Magnoliopsida > Lamiales > Gesneriaceae > Primulina > Primulina huaijiensis. Next base: position 17,438,589 of record NC_133309.1, on the reverse strand, counting down.
TAATTTATTAATTAAAAACTAAGGTTAATTAAGCCCATTAATTAAATATTTTGAAAGCCTTTTATTATTTATTTCACGAAATAAAAAAATAAAAATAAAAGAAAGACTCCTAGACCTAAACACACACACCTACACGCACACACAGACTCACGTAAAAGTGAAATGGAACAGCGGCCAAAGAAGAGAAGCTTGGGCAAGGAAGTTTCAATTTTTTTCTCATTCGTTCTTCGACTTACTTCCTCGTTTTTCCTTCCAACAACAATCACTCGACTCTCTTGCATCTCAAGGTGGGTTTTTGGTGGGGTTTTGACAAGAAAAAAGGGTAGAAAAATATAGAAATCTTTCTCTGTTCGTCACCAACTGAAACCCTCTTTTTTTTCTTTTTTATGAATTGTACAAGTTAAAACTTTGATTTTCATGATTTCAAACTCATGATTATGATGCATAAAGGGACTGAAATCATAGGGCTATGGGAAGGGATGAATTTCAGTATGTTTAAGGGTGGGTAAGGGCCACGGTTAAGGGTTGTACATGTAAGACAAGATGTTGAACGAAAATTGGGATCCAATGGGGCTAGGTTTTGCGTTTCTGGTTCTAGACGAGGGAGACTGCCAGTTGCTGTTTGGGCTGTGTTCAAGGGTCCTAAGGGAGTCTAGGCATGGTCCTAGATGGGCTGTGCAAGGGGTGGAAAGAGAGGATAAAGGTTGCACGTCGTTTTGGGTTGTTTAACTCATATAGGGGCGCTGTTTAAAGCTGGGGGTTCTAGGCTCTTTAAACTTGGTCCAACAAGGTGGTGTTGGATCAATTTTAATTTATATGGGCTTATATGTGAATAATTATGTGTGTGGGTTGTCTGTTAAGTTAAGCCCAAAATAAAGTGAACAAATAAGATTTCGGGTTATTGGGCTTTAATGTATCTGATAGGTTGTTGGGCCTTTAATGTGTAGAGACATAAGTGTAATTTCTGTTTTTATGATGGGCTAAAACAGAAATATCAGAAGATAATGATAATATTATCTATATATATGGGTCATGGTCCCCAGATCTCGCGTTATCACTTTCACTATTCTCTCTCCTATTAAGAAAATAGTTCTGAAGAGAAACTAAAGGATTCTCTCAAGGAAAGAGCGCGTAGATCTGGAAGATCAAGGCACGTTCTAAAGAATTCAGGATTATGGTATCAAGTACGCTTCCGCTTAAGGTTTCAGTCAAATTCTTAATGATTTATCATGATGGATTCTGCGATTTATCGGTTTTCCCCAACAAGTGGTATCAGAGCCATTCATGCTTGAATCATTAAGATTTGTTTAAAGTTTTTGGATATTATTTGGATCCAAATCTGGAAAAGAAAATTTTGTTTAAATTTTTTGATATGGTTTCAGATCTGAAAAAATATTTGGGATAAAAATAAAATCTTTTAAAATTTTAATTTTTAAAAAAAAAAAAAAAAAGGTACGGATTCGGGTCGGCTCTTACGGAATTTTCGAAAAAAAAAATTTTTAAAAAATTTTTTTTTTTTTGGGTTCAGTTTATTCGGTTAAGGTTAAATATTCATTAATTCAAATAATGATAAGGTTATATGTATTTTTAAAATTGATTAATTTAAATAAAATGTCGCCAAAGTGACCTCTTTTATGAAAATTAATTTTATTTTGAAATACAAAAGGATTTTGGGTATATGTGATTTATATGAATATTGATCGACCCAAAGGAAGGTTAATATTTAATATAATTACATATACATTTGTGGTGGTAAACATGTGATAGTTATTCGGTTTTTTCATGTGAATAATAAATCGGCCCAAAGGAAAATTGTTATTTGACATGATAGTTACTATCAGTGTTTGACTGCTGCGCCAGGATATCACTTACAAGTTAATCTTTTGTCCAAAGATGAAGCATTAATGGAGTGTTCGATATTCTGTTTATGGGGTTTACATTATTTGAATTTATTGATTATTTTATTTGGATATTTGGTTGAGCATGTATGTTTGGTTTTTTTTGTTCTCTGTTCAGAATTGACTCTTGCAAATATTCATTCCATCATTTATTCTATTCATATGTTCAATGGCTCTAATTTTATATCATGGCAAGAGAATTTATTGATAGTTCTCGGAGTCATGGATTTGGACCTTGCGATAAGGGTTGACTCTCCTCCCGTCATTACGGATAAGAGTACCTCTGAAGAAAAGAGGGAGTTTGAAAGGTGGGAGAGATCGAATCGCATGTGTATGATGATCATGAAGAGGGCCATTCCAGAAACATTCAGAGGCACAATGTCTAGCGACATTGCTACGGCTAAGTCTTTCCTTCAAGACCTCGAAAAGAGGTTTGCTAAAAGTGAAAAGTCTGAAATTGGTACACTTTTGGCAAACCTAGTTTCAATGAGGTACAGGGGTATGGGCAACATCAGGGAGTACATTATGGAAATGTCTCATCTTGCTTCAAGGTTGAAAGCACTGAAAATTGACCTCTCTGAGGACTTGCTAGTGCATCTAGTTTTGATATCTCTTCCTCCTCAGTTTAACAAGTTCAAGGTGAGCTATAACTGTCAGAAAGAGACTTGGTCTCTGAATGAGCTCATCTCGCACTTTGTCCAGGAAAAGGAAAGGTTGAAGCAAGATAAGACAGAAAGTGCTCATTATGCCTCTATTTCGAAGGTTAAAGAAAAAAAAAGAAGGATAAAGAAGCTGCGGATACACAGCCTCCGAAGAAACAAAAGAAGAATCCTAGTGATTCTCAAAGTTCTGATTGTTTTTTCTGTGGCAGTGATAGGCATATGAAGAAGCAGTGCAGTAATTATCACGCTTGGCGTGCTAAGAAAGGTATGCTTCTAAATATGGTTTGTTCTGAGGTTAATTTAACTTCAGTGCCTAGACATACGTGGTGGATAGATTCTGGTGCAACAACTCACATCAGTGTGTCTATGCATGGTTGCCTGGATTGCCGAAAACCAAGGGATGCTGAAAGATTCATCTATGTTGGTGACGGCAACAAAGTTGAAGTTGAGGCAATAGGGAAATTTAGATTATTGTTAAAGACTGGAATATATTTGGATCTTTATGAAACATTTGTCGTACCGTCTTTTAGACGGAATTTGATTTCCATTTCTGCATTGGAAAAATTTGGTTATTTTTGTTCTTTTGAAAATGGAATATTCAGTTTGTTTCTCGATTCAAAATTGGTTGGTTCTGGTTCTTTATCAGGATACGATAATCTTTATTCTTTGGATGTTATTGCTTCATTTAACGAATCCCTGCAAACAAGTAGAGGCACTAAAAGAAAATTAACTAGTGAGAATTCAGCTGCGTTATGGCACAAAAGACTGGGTCATATATCTGAAAAGAGAATAAGGAGACTTGTGTCAGAAGAAATTCTCGAACCTCTAGAGTACACAGATTTTAATAATTGTGTTAATTGTATAAAGGGAAAACAAACCAACAAAAGGAGATTTGAAGCCAACAGGTGTTCAGGCGTCTTAGAACTTATACATACTGATATTTGTGGACCATTCCCTTCGGCTTCTTGGAATGTTCAACAATATTTTATAACGTTCACAGACGATTTTTCAAGATATGGCTTCATTTATCTCATTCATGAAAAGGCACAGTCATTGGATGTGTTCAAAAACTATAAAGCTGAAGTTGAAAATCAACTTGGCTGAAAGATTAAAAGTGTTAGATCTGACCGTGGTGGTGAATACTATGGTAGATATGACGGTTCAGGTGAACAACGTCCAGGACCTTTTGCAAGATTCTTAGAGGAACGCGGTATCGTCCCACAGTACACTATGCCGGGTTCGCCCACTATGAATGGTGTTGCTGAAAGACGAAACAGAACGCTTAAAGATATGGTGAGGAGTATAATCAGTCATCTTACCTTACCAAAATCACTCTGGGGAGAAGCACTAAAGACCGCAGCATATATCCTTAACAGGGTTCCAACTAAAGCATCGACCAAAACCCCTTATGAACTTTGGACGGTTAAAAAGCCTAGTCTTAAGCATCTGCACGTTTGGGGATGTCCAGCTGAGGCAAGGCCTTACATGCCTAATGAAAAGAAACTGGACTCAAGCACGGTTAGTTGTTATTTTATTGGATACTCTGAAAGATCCAGGAGGTACAAGTTTTATGATCCCACAAGTAAGTCGATTTTTGAGTCAGGAAATGCCCGGTTCTTTGAGGATGTTTAGTTCGCGGGGGGAGATAAAGTAAGAGATACTGTCTTTGAAGAGGAATATGTAAATATTCCCACAGGTGTCTTGGAAAATGATCAGGATTACATTCCTCACTTTGACCAAGACACAATACAGGAAGATAATATTAGAGATCCTCCCATTCCAGATGAACAAACTCAAGCACCTCCAGAACCTATGCCATTAAGGAGATCCACTAGAGAGCAGAGAAATGCAGTGCCAGATGATTACATTGTATTTCTTCAAGAACATGAGGCAGACATTGGATTGATGGAGGATGATCCTATTAACTTCCGTCAAGCCATGGAAAGTTCTAACTCTCAAAAGTGGAATGATGCCATGAATGAGGAGATAAAGTCCATGAAGGACAATGACGTATGGGATCTTGTCCCATTGCCTAAAGGTACGAAGCCCATTGGTTGTAAATGGATATTTAAAACCAAGAGGGATTTGAAAGGCAATGTGGAAAGATATAAGGCTCGTCTTGTCGCTAAAGGCTTTACACAGAAAGAAGGCATTGATTATAAAGAGACTTTCTCTCCGGTTTTTTCGAAAGACTCTTTAAGGATTATAATGGCTTTGGTGGCGCATTTCGATCATGAGCTTCATCAGATGGATGTAAAGACGGCGTTTCTAAATGGTGACATTGATGAAACGATTTATATGGTGCAGCCAGAAAATTTTGTGTCCAAAGACACAAATAATATGGTTTGCAAATTAAAGAAATCCATCTATGGGCTCAAGCAGGCATCTCGACAATGGTATTTCAAATTTCATCAAGTGATCATCTCGTTTGGTTTTGAGATGAATTTGGTCGATGATTGTGTGTACCATAAGTTCAGTGGGAGTAAGTATATTTTTCTGGTTTTATATGTTGATGACATCCTGCTCGCTAGCAACGATATAGAGTTATTGCATGACACCAAGAGATTTCTAGATAAGAATTTTGAGATGAAAGATCTTGTTGATGCATCTTTTGTACTGGGTATTTAGATACATCGGGATCGCTCTCGAGGTATTCTTGGATTATCTCAGAAAGGCTATATCGAGAAAGTTCTCAAGCGATATGGGATGCAAGATTGCAAACCAACGGATACCCCTGTGGCTAAGGGAGACAAATTTAGTCTCAAACAATGCCCAAAGAATGATTTAGAGGAAAAGGAAATGCAGAAGATTCCCTATGCATCTGCAGTGGGGAATCTGATGTATGCTCAGGTTTGTACTCGTCCAGATATTGCGTACGTGACAGGAATGTTGGGACGATATTTAAGTAATCCAGGAGTGGAACATGGGAAAGCAGTCAAAAGGGTCTTACGGTACCTACAGAGAACAAAAGATTACATGCTCATAAATCGGAGGTTGGATCAGCTTGAGATAATTGGGTATACTGACTCCGATTTTGCTGGATGCCAAGATAGTATGAAATCTATGTCGGGCTACATCTATCTCCTTGCTGGAGGTGCCATTTCTTGGAAGAGTGCTAAACAGTCACTCATAGCTTCTTCCACCATGGCAACTGAGTTTGTAGCGTGTTATGAGGCATCCAATCAAGGAATATGGCTGCAAAATTTTGTCACGGGACTGCGCATTGTTGATGGCATTGAAAGGCCACTAAGGTTACATTGTGACAATAAATCAGCAGTTATGTATTCCAATAACAACAGGAGCTCGACGAAGTCAAAACATATTGACATCAAGTTTGTGGTTGTTAAAGAAATAATTCAGAGTGGAAAGTTGTCTATTGAGCATATCGGTACAAACTCCATGGTTGCGGATCCGCTTACTAAGGGATTACCACCCAAACAGTTTAATGAGCACATTGCTAGTATGGGTGTTATGTCAATTGAGGAAATTCAGGTTTAGTGGGAGTTTGTTATTTTAAATGTTTTTCAGTTGTAGACATTTTCAGTTACAGTTATGTAAATTTATTTTCTGCAGAAATAAATTTCAAGTTAAGTTACACTCTGATTATGGTTTAAAGTTTGATCTCAATAAACTTAAGGGAGGACCAGTTGGAAATAGGCATGTTACGGTCACATTGCATGAAATTTCCATGCTACACATCCATTTCATGATCCATGTCATTCAGTTGTGTTGGCATATGTGACCATTGATGGGTCTAGCTACCTTGAGTGTAGCGAAGACTGCTTTGATCCTATGTTGATGTGATTGATGGACCGGATTGGTTATAGATACATTTCAGAATGACAACAATTTTGAGCTCATAAGGTTATTTCACAAACATAATTATAAGGTTGCACATATAGCCCAAGTGGGAGATTGTTGGATCAATTTTAATTTATATGGGCTTATATGTGAATAATTATGTGTGTGGGTTATCTGTTAAGTTAAGCCCAAAATAAAGTGATCAAATAAGATTTCGGGTTATTGGGCTTTAATGTATCTGATAGGTTGTTGGGCCTTTAATGTGTAGAGACATAAGTGTAATTTCTGATTTTATGATGGGCTAAAACAAAAATATCAGAAGATAATGATAATATTATCTATATATATGGGTCATGGTCCCCAGATCTCGCGTTATCACTTTCACTATTCTCTCTCTCATTAAGAAAATAGTTCTGAAGAGAAAATTAAAGGATTCTCTCAGAGAAAGAGCACGTAGATCTGGAAGATCAAGGCACTTTCTAAAGAATTCAGGATTATGGCATCAGGTACGCTACCGCTTAAGTTTTCAGTCAAATTCTTAATGATTTATCATGATGGATTCTGCGGTTTATGGGTTTTCCCCAACAGGTGGTTCATTCATGGTCCTAGGATGGTCAGATAGGGGCTGGTTGGGTCGTCTAGGCTTGTTCAAAGGTTTTAATTGGCTTGATTTGTGATTAAAAAGGGTTAGCAAGGTGTTAATAAGCTATGGTTCAAGTTTGGTGAAGATTGGTTAAGTTTTGAGTCGATACGGGTTAAAACCGAGACATACGGTTAAGTTTTAAAAAAATTTGGAAATTAGTTGAGGAGATTAATTTTACGTCTAAGAAATGTTTATAGGTGTATTTTAAGGTGTCATGTTAAGTTTAGGGATGAAAAGTTTATGTTTAAAATTTTGAAAAAAAATATTAAGTTTTGAATTTATTTGGTTTAAAAACGCTTCATGGTTTAGACATTAAATTATTAAATCAAAAGGCTCGAGTTTATGTCTAAAAAAATATTAGAAATTAATTTTAATCTTATATGATGGTTTGGGATATGCTCGAGTCGATAAAAGTAAGAAAACGTCAAAATCGAGAATTTTAGAGCCCAAGGGCAAAATGGTCATTTTATGTCTCGGGTAATTTGAAATGTCTGGCAGTGTCCTAGAGAATACATGCTATTATATTTTAAAACGTTTATGAAGAAAATATGGAATTTTATGATTTACGCTAAAGCGCTACGGTTTTTCCTATTAAAATTCTATTTTAACAATTTGGAAAGGACATGATATTTTATGAATAAAAAGGAAAGAAAAATATTTTGAAGGATGTGAATTTGCTATGACAAATATGTTATGATATGATATGATATGATTGGGATATCGTGAGGGAGAAGGCCCCAGAGGGAGCCCAACGATCGTTTTTCCATTTACGGCGGTGCCTAATATTGCCCGTCCCCATGTGCAACGGTAAGCTAAGACTGATCAATCGACCACATGATACGATTACTGCTAGTCACTTTCAAAGTTCAAACTTCACCCAAAATGATATATGATGATAGAAATCTTTACGATTAAATGATTTATGAGTTATTTAAGCTTACAAATTTGTGCTAGCTATTTTAAATAGAAGTATGATTTTTATGCATGTGCCTGTATATATATTATTTGTTATTCATGGTTAAAACGTGCTGAGTCATTAGACTCACTAGGTTTGGATGGTTGCAGGTGAGGATGATATTGAAGGAGGCGCTGATGCTTGAGTGGATCGAGTCCGACAGTACACTCCCGAAGGACTTTATTTTCCGCATTAGCTTAATATTTGAAGTTTTGAAATAAAGATTTTGAGAATGATTTATTTAGAGATTTTTTTGCTTTAATTTGAAGTTTAGTTTTGATCATGTTAAAGGTTGACATAGGATTTTCTTTAATTGACGACTAAGGGATTTTTATGCACTTATGAATTTTAAATGTTCAATAAATTTTTGGATGTTGCAAATGTTGATTTATTTAGTATGCTAGTTTCGAATTTTACAAAAAAAATAATAATTAGAAGATTTTAAAGTTAAAAACTAGTGGACGTTTCACTCATCTTGTTAGAGTAGATGCCATGTAAGCCAACTGTTGGCTGGGAAATTTATTGACTAAAGTGTAATAAACAATCTTTATTTTAATATAATTTACTTTTTAATGGTTTCGTTATACTTTATCTGTATACCCATGCAAGCAGCATAGATAAAGTCCTTGATTATGCTTTAATACAAATGAATCGTAATTCGATGTTGAAACTCATTTGTAAACACTGCATATTAAAAATTCGTTCCTAGTCGATTTAGCCGCCTAAAACAGGGATAAAGGTCGCTTGAGCTCGAGACTAGCATCTGTGATGTTGTGTACTGCGTTTCTTGGTAAGGGCATAGAGATGTCCAAACATGCAGATGGGTAGTCATATGATGATTATACCGAACAACCCTCCCTCGGACTTTCCAAGTGGTTATCATTCATCGAGAGGATAAGTCCGTGGTTATGATTGTACACCATTAGTCCTTACGCCCCGGGACAACACTGAGGCTCTATATGCTAGGGCTGTTCTTTGACTCGTTTACCGGCTCCAGGAGAGTCATCAGGTGGCGAGGATGGGTATAGTTGCGAAACATATAGGAGCCAGTGCATTGTAGTCGGGGATTCACCGCTCACCTACGGGTGTGGATATCCTATGTGATTTAATGTAATAATAGTGCATGGAATCTCTGGCCAGAGTTTGAGATGTACGTTAGAGAAAGAGTTCTTCAATAGTACACGCGATGCCACTATTATAGTTATCACATAGTTATCGAATTAATATGCAGCCCTCGATGAACCAATGGTTGCAGATTCGATCGGGATATATGAGATGAAAGAACCGTACTGTACGTTAATCATAATCGATTGGTTCTTGTAGGCACTATCAGTGATACCTAGGGGATCATGGGGCGATGCTACTAGACGCTCTTACCATGATCCGATGGGTGCAATCAGAAATGAGTTCTGACATTCTTGATCAAGGTGTTGATGAAAAGAATGGGGCTAACTAGGGTAAGCCCGAATAAGAATAAATGTTATTCTGAATCACAAGGAGTTGTGAACCTACGGCTAGCTGTATCCCTGAACCATTGAGGGTCACACAAGTACTGGATCGTTTGTTCCCGTTGAGAGAATAAATTCAAGAAGTTGAATTTATATTATGATATAGTAAATTCAAGGAGTTGAATTTATGATAATTAAATTTTGAGAAAATAAATTCAAGGAGTTGAATTTAAGAGATAGTAAATTCAAGAAGTTGAAATTTGGAGAGAATAAATTCAAGGGGTTGAATTTATAAGATTTGATAATTTAATTTATTAAACTCAAAATTTGAGTTTATTAAATATTAAATTAAATATAGTGGAAAGTATGTTTAATGGGCTTGTAGGAGTACAAGTCCAACATACTAAATAAATAAAGTTTTTGATGGACTTTGATTAATTAATTAAACTAGTTGGACTAACTCAATTAATTAATCAAGCTCATTAATGTTAATAACGTGTATTAGGTTTTGGCTTAATTATAAATAGGAGTGATCAAGCCATAACCCAAGCCTCCATCTTCACAATTTTCGAAAATCACAAGTTTTTCTCTCCAAAATTTCGGCCACTTCTTTTTGAAGAAATGTTTGAGCCGTCTCTCATTATTTGATCTCCAACGCAAAACTTCTTCCAATTTTCTAGTGCAAATTGGAAGATGAATAAATCATCTAGTCGTCGACCTGATTAGAAGAATTAACAAAGGAGCTTTTGAAGAAAGTTCGTAGGGATTCATCAAGAGCTAATCCGTTTATACCGGATTAGTTGAAGCCAAGTGATTTAATTCACAAAGGTATAATATTCTAACTCCCTACGAATGTTTAATCGTAAAACCATACGAGCGTCCAATTCAAATATATTTTGATTGTCAAAATAAAATAAAAATTTTAAAACTTCCGCTACGTTTGGGCATGTAGAAAACCGAGATCCAACAGTGGTATCAGAGCCAGGTTCTCTATATCGTATGGTTTTAAATCATATTGAATAATTTATTTCTAACCACACAAGAAAATTTTTCAGAAAATTGATGCACAATAAAAATTTATTTTCCAGAAATTTAAAAAAAAAAAAAATTATTTTCGAATCTGCCTGGAACTGTTCCGGGCAGTCCGTGCACGCAGGGCCGCGCACGGTGGCGCGCAGCGTGCGCGCGGCGTCTAGCACGCCAGCGCGCAGTGCTCGCGCGCCTGCGGGACGCTGCGGGCAGCGCGCGCACGGCGTCTTGCACGCCAGCGCGCGCGGCGTCCCACACGCCAGTGCGCAGCGTGGCGCAGCGCACCCGCCAGTGCCCGATACGATCGGGCGGCGGGCGGGCGAGCGGCTGCCTGGGAAGGTCTCGGACACTGTGCTGATTATTGGGCTTGAATTATTTGGGCCTAGGGTGCGATTTTCTGATTTTTCAAAACTTTGGATTAAATTGATATTTTATGAAAATTAGTCAAATTTATTTTTGAAAAATTAATTTTTGGAAAATTAATAATTTTCTTGTAAAATAAATAATTAGAATGTGATTTTAATTATTTATGGTAAAAATGAGTTTTACAAGAAATCAATTATTATTGATTTAATTTGAAATTAAATAAAGGTGTTTATTTAATTTATTAAATGCTTTAATAATTGTGGTGGTTAGTGATAAAATTATTAGATATATGATTTATCAGTTAATTAAATTTGTTTAATTAATTGATGTTAATATTTGATATTAAATGCATGAAGGATGATCGAGAGCCTTGACCAATGTGTTAGGTGTATGTTAGGATATTTTACTGTTTTTATTCATTTTTTTAATATTTGATATTATTAAAGTGGGCCTGGTTTATGGCCCGTTCCCACCCCCATGAGATGTATCCCTTATGTGCCATGGCTATTTAAATGTAATTATTAGAAATAGTGGGAGATCAAGACTGGAAGATGGTGGACCCGATGAACAAGATGAAGACATGTAAAATATTGGAAGCTCTTGTAATAGTTGCATTTGCATCCCTGCATTCACCTAGGTTTTGGACCTGGATCCATGTATGGCTCACATGGATCTAATAGTGTTGGCGATCGATCATCCTTATTTATTGTTGAATGTCATATTATGATATATGTGATATATAGTAGTATGCATGTATGTATATTATTAAATAATATAGTTGCATGAATCCGGCAAACATACAAACTCGTGGCACGCGTTTTTTAAAATAAAATGATGAGACAATTTTAAAATTAAAATCCCTCATTTTGAATATGATTCAAAATTTATATCAAACAGGAAAAGTGAAAATTGAAAGAGTTTAATTTTTCCTTGCCTTCCATCAACCGTGGTTGCATGTTGATCGCTACCCGTGGACAGTGTCTGGCTCATATTATTGGCGAGGCCTGGACGCTGGAAAGCTGTGACTTCTACCGGACATATGATGTGAATTGAGTGGAACTCCCATGACTTCGGCTCATATTATTTGGGGAACTCATGGCGACCGTCTACTACAATTCAATATTGATGGGTCGGTTTGACACGCGAAAATAAACGGCGTCATATTATTGGGTCCTTATTAAACGTGAGGCAAAACACGCGGAGGTTGCATAGGGATGCAATTGGATTCTACCTTTTAGAAATTATAATTGGCTGATATTATTCGGGATTTTAATTGGCTAATTGTACTCTACGTGCCCACTAAGGAAATACGATTTCTCTTTTTCATCAGAGGGTGGTGGGAATGTCAAAATAATGGGAGGGAATTTATAAAATAAAAATCCATATTTTATATCTTAAAATTATTTTAAAATAATCAGCAACCATTATTCTGTTTCCATATCAGTATATTTTCGATTTCGTCATGTAATACAATTCTGTTATTAACAAACTAACCGAATCTAATTTTCAAGACTGGTTGGGAAATTGTTCTGAATTCGGAGAAAATGACATACACACTAATGTCAGTCCTGCTGAACTGACAAAGCATGCAAGATGGTAGGACCATAGTATGCAAGCTAAAGTGTAACATGCTCGCTTTTATGTCAAATGAACTGTAGGGACAGTTTGAGGAAATGTTGAATGCTGCTGAAATTCGAATGCACTTGCAAGTGTTGCATGAAACTCATACAATGATGCACACCACTTTCAAGGAGCTCATGACTACACGTATGCAAGATGGGGCTTTGGCCCATGAGCGTGGTGTACGTATGACTGGGCTTATTGAGAATGTGGTGGGCCGGGAATATGTGATTCCTAACGAGTTACTAGATAACATCAATTTGTTGTGGTGAACTTCAATTTGAATAAGATAGACGATAGCCTTGAAGAGCTAGTCAATACACTTATAACTTATGAGATTACCATAAAACAGAAAATTGTTGTTTTTCTAATAGGCCTCTCGTTAGACGAAAAGTGGCCCACAAGGTAAGGGAAAGAAATGTTCTGTCCCTCACAAGGAAAAACAAACCCAATAAGAGGCAAACTCCGAAAGACACTTAAAGGGCCCACAAAGCCCGATAAGTCAGAACATATTTGTTTTCACTGCAAGAAGAATGGAAATAAGAAATTATCTGGGAAAAAAAAAATGTTTTGGAAATGATAAATGAATGTCCAAAGTAAACAGGATTTCAACAACAAACAAAAGAAAATTAGAAGATCCAAATCCCGCACAAATATGGCACGCTAGACTAGGTCATATTTCTCAAAGAAGGATGCACAAGCTAGTGGGAGAAGGCATGTTTGACTTGTCAGACATAAATTCTCTACCTACTTGTAAGTCTGGTCTAAAAGGAAAAATGACCAAGACTCCATTCGATGGAAACGTGGAACGTGCACATGGTCTACTGGATTTGATCCATACAGACGTTTGTGGCCCGCTAAATATTAGCACAATATTTGGGCAATCCTACTTCATTACCTTTACTGATGACCATTCGAGGTATGGGTATGTTTATTGAAACACAAATCTGAAACATTAGAAAAGTTCAAAGAATTCAGATCTGAAGTAGGAAATCAGCTAGAAAGGAGTATTAAGACACTTCGATCTGATCGAGGGGTAGAATACTTGAGTGCTGATTTTTTTTGGGTTATCTAAATGAGAATGAGATTCTCTCACAATGGACTCCACCAGCAACACCACAATTGAATGGTGTTTCTGAACGTCGAAATCGAACCCTGATGGACATGATTCGATCCATGATGGGATTCACTGAATTGCCTACATCGTTTTGGGGCTTTGCACTTGGAACTGCGGCAATGTTGTTGAATAATGTCCATACTAATGCAGTAAATAAAACACCATATGAGATATAGATGGGAAAAACTCCCAAATATTCTTACATGAGAATATGGGGATGTCCTGTTTACGTGAAGCAGACAGTGGGAGATAAATTGGATAATAGATCCACTTTATGCTACTTTGTAGGATATCCAAAGAATTCTATTGGATATTATTTCTATCATCCCAATGAAGCAAAAGTGTTTGTTTCAAGAAATGCCACCTTTTTGGAAAAGGAGTTTCTATTAGATAGAAAAGGCAAGATGATAGAACTTGAAGAAATTAAAGATACTCCCTCAACTATAGAAGTTGAATCTATTTCCCAACAACCAGTAGTTGAAGTACAAGCTCCTAGAAGGTCTGATAGGGTTATTAGATCACCTGCAAGATATACAATTCTTCATGAACAAGGCCATAATGAGCCTTGTGTTGGATGTGATCCAATGAATTTCAAAGAAGCAATATCTGATACTGATTCATCCAAATGGCTTGAAGCCATGCAGTCTGAGATGGACTCTATGTATTCAAAGCAAATCTAGATATTAGTGGATCTACCTAAGGGAATCGTTCCCCATAGGATGCAAATGGATCTACAAAAGAAAGCTTGGGACGGATGGGAAGGTATTGACCTTCAAAGCAAGACTGGTTACAAAAGGTTATACTCAAAGGCAAGGAGTTGACTATGAGGAAACTTTTTCACAAGTTGCTATGTTTAAGTCCATTAGAATACTACTAGCCATAACAGTATGGTATGACTATGAGATATGGCAAATAGATGTAAAGACTGCATTCCTCAATGAAGACATCAAAGAAGAAATTTATATGTCTCAACCTGAGGGATACACATCAGTAGGAAGTGAGCATAAGGTATGCAAACTTCAGAGATCAATATATGGTCTCAAGCAGGTGTCAAGGAGTTGGAACCTCAGATTTGAAAGCACTATCAAAGAGTTTGGTTCTGCTAAGACTCACGAGGAACCATGTGTGTACAAGAAAGTTAGTGGGAGTGCAGTGACATTCCTTATACTTTATGTTGATGACATTCTACTCATTGGAAATGATGTAGGATTACTGCAATAAACTAAAGTATGGTTAGCAAGTAAATTCTCCATGAAAGACATGGG
>NC_133309.1:17393824-17421865 GCF_012295235.1 Primulina huaijiensis | reverse complement strand
AATTTATAATTTAAATATTAAATTCAAATGTTGAATTTATAATGTATTTAATTTATTAAGCTCAAAGGTTGAGTTTATTAAATATTAAATAAAATATAGTGGAAAGTATGTTTAATGGGCTTGTAGGAGTACAAGTCCAACATACTAAATAATTAAAGTTCTTGATGGACTTTGATTAATTTATTAAACTAGTTGGACTAACCCAATTAATTAATCAAGCCCATTAATGTTAATAAAGTGTATTAGGTTTTGGCTTAATTATAAATAGGAGTGATCAAGCCATAACCCAAGCCTCCACCTTCACAATTTTCGAAAATCACAAGTTTTTCTCTCCAAAATTTCGGCCACTTCTTTTTGAAGAAAAGTTTGAGCCGTCTCTCATTATTTGATCTCCAACGCAAAACTACTTCCAATTTTCTAGTGCAAATTGGAAGAGGAATAAATCATCTAGTCGTGGACCTGATTAGAATAATTAGCAAAGGAGCTTTTGAAGAAAGTTCGTAGGGATTCATCAAGAGCTAATCCGTTTATACCGGATTAGTTGGAGCCAAGTGATTTAATTCACAAAGGTATAATATTCTCACTCCATATGAATGTTTAATCATAAAACCATACGAGCGTCTAAATCAAATATATTTTGATTGTCAAAATAAAATAAAAATTTTAAAACTTCCGCTTTTGGGCATGTAGAAAATCGAGATCCAACACATCTACCATGCTTGCAGTGGCGCGACAAGATCCTCTTGTTTAAATTTATCTAAGTCAAGATCAAATACCATGTCATCGGCAGTTTCCAGCTCAACATCTGAAGTTTCTTGCTTTAAATTTTCCATGAGACTGAACCTTCTCATCATCACTCTCGATGGTAGATGTTTCTGAACTTGATTGTTATGAGTTTGAATCAACCAACTTACTTTTTCTTTCTTAGCAACTAGCACTTTTTGGTCCCTTTTCTTCTTGTATGATCTCTTCTCATCTTTGGACCTTCGCTTCTCGAATGGATTCTCACTTTTTTCTTTGGCTTGTTGTAATCTGCAATGAAATGAAATTTCTTTCCACGATTAAAACAAGTTTGATTATCATCAAATTGGTCTTTTTTACGATATGACTTGAATTTAGAATGATTTTTACTCATACATTTGCCGAATTTCTTAACAAATAAATACATTTATTCATTGCTTATCTTGTCAAGAGATTTCCTGCAAAAGGCTTCTTCATTTGTGGTTGGAGTTGATGTTGTGGTGGCTAGAACTTTAGTAGGTTGAGGAGTTGATGTTTCTTATTTCGTTCGGATCCCTTGCTTAAACTTGCACGCTTTTTTAAATCAGCAAATAGATCGTGCAGCTTGAATTTTCTAAGGTCCTTGAACTCCTTCATATCCACCATATTTACATCTCATTCTCTAGAAGTGCTCTCATATCCTTCAAAACAAGTTCACATTTAGAGTATTCTTTACTAAAAGGTGTTAGTTCAATAACAGTAGTATTAAAATGTTCATCAAACTCATTGAGACTATCGTTGGGTTTCCTTTTTGCATTGTCAAACATCTTGATTGCAATGGTCAGCGTGTTCTCCTTGATTTGATCGTTGTCTTCACAAAGTTGGGTCAGTTTTTCACATATATCATTCGCCGTGGAACATTTCGACAACCTATGATGTATCTTCGGTTACTGCAACTATTGTATTTGCTTTTAAGTTCTTTAATGGACCATTTTTTATGACATACCACATATCATCGTTTTGTTTCCCTTAATATTTTATGAACCTTGCATTTTCAAATTCAAATATTTCTCAATACGTGTTTGCATCAATCGACATATCAATTATTTCAAAATTTTGAAATTCTATTACAATTTCATAATATACGACACAAAAGTTCCTCGATCCATATCCAATATTAAAATATTATGATTCACATAAATGTTTTGACATGATAATAGTATTACTTACATTTACATGATCCTACCACATCCTAATAACCTAACATTATCGATAATGTTATTATTATTATATAATAAAGCGAATATATTGTTAGAGTAGATGTCATGTAAGCCAACTGTTGGCTAAGAAATTTATTTACTCGGTTGTAATAAACAATCTTTATTTTAATATAATTCATTATTTCATGGTTTGTTATTTCATTATCTGTATACCAATGTGATTAACATAGATAAAGACCTTGATTATATTTTAATACAAATTAATCGTAATTCGATGTTGAAACTCATTTGCAAACACTGCATAATCTAAATTTGTTCCTAGAAGATTCAACCGTCTAAAAAATGGATAAAGGTCGCTTGAGCTCGAGACTAGCATATGTGATGTTGTGTACTACGTTTCTTGGTAAGGGCATAGATATGTCCAAATATGCAGATGGGTAGTCATATGATGATTATACCGAACTACCCTCCCTCGAACTTTCCAAGTGGTTATCATTCATGGAGAGGATAATTCCGTGGTTATGATTGTACACCATTAGTCCCTACGACCTTGGACAACACTGAGGCTCTATATGCTAGTGCTGTGCTTTGACTCGTTTATTGACTCTAGGAGGGTCATCAGGTGGCGAGATTGGGTACAGTTACGACACATGTAGGAGCCAGTGTAATGTAGTCGGGAATTCACCGTGCGGGTGTGGATATCCTATGTGATTGATGAAATAATAGTGCATGGAATCTCTGGTCAGAGTATGAGATGTACGTTAGAGATGGATTTCTCCAATTGTACATGCGATACCACAATTTATTCTCAAAGATGTGTCACATAGTTATCGAATTATTATACAACCCTCGATGAACCAATGGTTGCAGATGTTGGGACATCGTATTCTCGTACCCAAGACGCAGCGGAAGTTTAAAAATTTTGTTCTTGGGCGTCGTGTGTTTAGAAACATTCATAGGGTGTTTAAATAATTATACATTTGCGTTCTTAACGTTGGACTCCAAACTATTCCGGTTTGAGGCGGATATAGCCCTTCTTGTAATTATCTACGAACGTATCTTCAATTTTGATAGCCTAATTAGGTCCACGATCAGAAACTTTGTTCCTCGCTTGGATTGGAATAGAAATCACAAAAGATTTGTGCGTTGAGACTGTAGCATCCGAATTTCCAAAATCCGGAGATGGTACAGCGACGGCGTCGCGGAAGTGGAAGGAAGCCAAAGGTCCGAAATTTCTTCACCCAATTTTTAAGAGATGGCCGAGAGTTCCCTTGATTCAAAATCATGGGTTTTTGGCTAATTAATTCTTAATCAATCATTAAGAAATATTATAGATTCTTAATCCATAATTAAGAAAATCTAATTTCCTTTTGTTCACAAAAATTCTTTCAAAACATGATGTGGACGTGGGTTTCTTTTGAAAATTGGAAAGGAATTTCGTGAAAAATTGTGGTATTCAATTCTGAGTCCTAGTGGTATATATATAGAGCCAGACTCCTAATCCAATTAGGAGTTCTTCTCTCACAAGGACTCTAATAACTTCATTATATTAAAACTCTCATATAATTAATATATAATGTATTTATTAACTTTTAATAATACATGATATAATAATATCATATACACTTATTTTATATCACCATATAAAATATATATGTACATTCATAAAATTAAATAACCATTAATTAATTTATAAATTAACTTCTTAATTAATTTAATTCTAGACTCTTCTAGAACATATATGAGAATTTGTGCATGTTAGTAGTCACAACTACTAGCACAATCAATTAATTAGTAAATTCCAAATTCAAAAACAAAAAGATTCCGAACTCATTATAACCTCGATCAACGATCCGAAAGTGCCGATGTACCAAAGATACAAATCTTGTTCATATAATGAAAATTGAAAATTTCGAAAATCAAAATTTTTATTTGCCAAATTTAGAACTTACCATATATGGCAGTTACTATATTTGACAGTTACCAGTTTTAGTGAAATCATTCACAAAACAGGCAGTTCCACTCTCCTTCTTTATTTAGTAATCATGCCAACTTCCATTTCTTCCATCCTATAGAATCAGCTCATAAACTCCTTTATAAGCTTCTTGTTTGATCTCCATCAAACTATAGTCACCAAATTCTAACTCATTGAAATTTGACTATCTCAACGGGAACACAAAATCCGATGCTTGTGTGACCCTCGATGGTTTAGGGATACAGCTAGCCGTGGGTTCACATCTCCATGTCATTCAGAATAACATTTATTATTATTCGGGTTTACCCTAGTTTACCCCATTCTTTTCATCAACACCTTGATCAAAATGTCAGAATTAATTTTTGATTGTACCCATAGGATCATGGTAAGAGCGTCTAGTAACATCGTCCCATGATCCCCTAGGTATCACTGATAATGCCTGCAAGAACTTTTAGTCATGGTTAGCGTACAGTACGGTCCCTTTAGCACATATATCCTGATCGAATATGCAACCATTGGTATATCGAGAGTTGCATATGAATTCAATAATGATGCGATTTATCTTTGAGTACTAATAGTGGCTCGGTATGTGCAACTAAGAAAACACATTTTCCTAAATCACATTTCTTGCTCTGGCCAGAGACTCATTGCACTACTAACTCATCAGATTAGATAGGATATTTTCACCTGTAGGCGAACGGTTAATCTCCGACTACAATGCATTTGCTCTTACTTATTTCGAAACTACACCCAAACTCGCCACCTGATGACCTTTGACGGAGTCGGTAAACGGATCAAAGTGCATGCTAGTACGTATAGCCCCTACATTGTCCCAGAACAAAGGACTAATGGTGTACAACCATAACTACGGACTATTCCACTTGATAAGTGAGAACCACTTGGACAGTCCGAGGGAAGGTTGTTCAGTGCATCATCATATGATCACCCATCTGTGTGAATAGATATCTCCATGCTATTGCAAATGAAATTTGGCGTTTACACCACAAATGCTAGTCTCAAGCTCGAGTGACCTTTATCCTTGTTTTAGGCGGCTGATTCGATTTGGAACCTGTTTAGAATATACGGTACAGTTCCTAATTAGTTTCATGATCTTACGTTGCGACGCAGACCTCATGGTACCTCTATTGTATATTCAAGGACTTTATCTATGCAGCTTGCATTGGTATTCAGATAAAGTATAATTTCATAATCAAATGAAATCGTAAAATATTATTGAAATAAAGATTGTTTTATATTAGAGTCAATAAAGCCCGAGCCACAAGTTGGCTTACCGGGCACCTACTCTAACAATCTTCCACTTGCCCTATAGCCAACTACCCATAGATCTTAGACCCATTGCTTCGCGATGCTTCTCAAACAATGGTCCAGGCAGGGGCTTCGTCAATGGATCATCAATGTTATATTCGGAGGCGACTCTCTACCGAAAATGTCTCCTCTTCCCACAATCTCCCGGATTATGTGGAACTTCCTCAATATATGTTTGGATTGCTGATGAGACCTCGGTTCCTTCGTTTGCGCTACAGCACCAGTGTTGTCACAGTAGACCGGGACTGGATCAACTATTTGAGAAATGATACACAACTTTTGAATTAAATTCCTCATCCAAACACCCTCCTTTGCTGCAGCCGATGCAGCTATGTATTCGGCCTCAGTGGTTGAATCCTTTGTGGTGTCTTGCTTGGAACTCTTCCAAGAGATAGCACCACCATTGAGCTTGAATACAAATCAAGAGGTCGATTTCGAATCATCCACATCTAATTGCAAGCTAGAATCAGTGGAGCCTTCCATTTTTAGTTTTCCACTCCCGTATACCAAAAACAAATTCTTAGTTCTTCTCAAGTACTTAAGAATGTCTTTCACTGCTATCCAATGCAATGGACTGGGAGTCTACTGATATCGGCTTGCAACACTCAATGCATATGCCACATCAGGTCGAGTAGAAATCATATCATACATAATACTGACTATGGCAGACGCATATGGAAAGTGGCTCATGGTTTCTATCTCTTCATTAGTCTTAGGGCACATAGACTTGGATAGATTTACACCATGAGACATTGGGAGATATCCTCTCTTGGACTCTTCCATAGAGAATCTCCTCAGTATGGTATCGATATATGTGGATCGGGTGAGCCCTAGCATCTTCTTTGATCTATCACTATAGCTATGTATTCCTAATACATAAGATGTTGCACCCATATCTTTCATGGAGAACTTACCTGCTAACTATACTTTAGTTGACTACAACATCCCTATATCATTCCCAATGAGTAGTATGTCATCAACATAAAGTACTAGGAATGTCACTGCACTCCCACTAACCTTCTTGTATACACAAGGTTTCTCAGGGTTTTTGGCAAAATCAAACTCTTTTATAGTGTTAACAAATCTGATGTTCCAGCTTCTTGATGCCTGTTTGAGTCCATAAGTGGATATCTAAAGTTTTCATACTTTATGATCACTTCCTACTGATGTGAATCCTTTAGGTTGAGATATGTAAATCTCTTCCTTAATATCCCAACTAAGGAACGCTGTCTTCACATCCATATGCCATATTTCATAGTCATACCATGTTGCTATGGCTGGCAGTATCTTAATGGACTTGAATATCGTGACTGCAGAAAATGTTTCCTCATAGTCAACACCTTGTCTTTGAGTAATCCTTTCGCTACCAGTCTAGCTTTGAAGGTCACCACCTTCCCATTCGCCCCAAGTTTCCTTTTGCATCCTATGGGAAAAATTCCCTCAGTTGGATCCACCAAGGACCATGCTTTGTTCGAATACATGCAGTCCGAGACGGACTGCATGGCTTCAAGCCATCTAGATGAATTGACATCAGACAGTGCTTCTTTGAAATTTCTTGGATTACATCCAGGAATGGGCTCACCTAGGCCCTCTTCAAGAAGCAGGGTCAACCTATTAGGCGGCCTTTAGATCCTTTCGGATCTTCTAAGAACTTGTGTTTCTTTGATTGGCTGTTGGTGTGTGGGTTCTACTATTTGTGTAGTAAGTGGTTCTCGAATCTCATCGAGTTCTATCATCCCGTCTTTTCTATCCAATAGAAACTTCTTCTCTAAGAAGGTGGCATTCCTTCAAACAAACACATTAGTTTCACTAGGATAATAGAAGAAATATCCAACAGAGTTCTTTGGATATTCTACAAAGTAGCACAAATTGGCTCTACTATCCAATTTGTCTCCCACTGCCTGCTTCACATAAGTAGGGCATCCCCATATTCTTATGTAAGAATATTTGGACGGCTTTCTCATCCATATCTCATATGGAGTTTTATCCACTACCTTTGTATGGACTTGATTAAACAACCTTGCCGCTGTTTCAAGCGCATATCCCCATAGAGATGGCGGCAACTCAGTGAATCCCATCATATATCAGACCATATTCATCAATGTCCGATTACGATGTTCTAACACACCATTCAACTGCGGTGTGGCAGGCGGAGTCCACTGTGAGAGAATCTCATTCTCTTTAATGTAGTCTTGAAACTCAGTACTCAAGTATTCTCCACCTCGATCTAATCGTAGTGTTTTAATACTCTTTCCTAATTGTTTCTCTACTTCTGCTCTGAATTCTTTAAACTTTTCAAAGGCTTCATACTTGTATTTCATTAAATACACATACTCAAACCTCGAATGGTCATCGGTAAAGGTGATGAAGTAGGAATGGTCATATCTTGTGCAAACACTTAGCGGGCCACACACATCGGTATGGATCAAATCTAACAGATCATGTGCACGTTCCAATTTCCTTAGAAAGGGGCCTTGATCATTTTTACATGTCTTCGATCTTCAAAACTCCATCCGAGGATCGGGTTCACCGTCTTCAAATCTTGATCTCCCACTAATACTAAGATTTACAATAAATATCCATGGCACATTGGGATACAAATTTATGGGGTGGGAACGGACCATAAACTAGGTCCACATTTAATTATCAAATAATCAAAATTAAAACACGTAAAATATCCTAACATACACCTAGCACATTGGTCATGGCTCTCGATCATCCTTTTAACATATAATATCATATATTATATAAATCCAATAATATCACATATTATCAATAAATCGTGTATCTCGTAAATTATCACTAACCGCCATATTATCAAATTAAATAAACACCTTTATTTAATTTCAAATAATTAATTTTTTTTAAAACACCTTTTACCATAAATAATTAAAATCATATTTCTAATAATTATTTTGTAATAAATTGATTTTATAAAAATTATTGTAGGGGTAAAATCGTCCATATTTTCATAAAATATGAATTTAACCAAAAATTTTTGAAAATCATAAAATCGCCCCTAGGCTCGAACAATTCAAGCCCTCGACCCTGCGCGGTGCTCGAGACGTTCCCGGGCACCCGCTCGCGCCGCCCGCCAGCTTCCCGATCCGAACGGGCGACGACGGGCACGGCTGTGCGCACGCCTCAGAAGTTTAAAAATTTTGTTCTTGGGCGTCGTGTGTTTATAAACATTCATAGGGTGTTTAAATAATTATACCTTTGTGTTTTTATCGCTGGACTCCAAACTATTCCGGTTTGAGGCGGATATAGCCTTTCTTGTAATTCCCTACGAACGTCTCTTCAATTTTGATCGCCTAATTAGGTCCACGATCAGAAACTTTGTTCCTCACTTGGATTGCACTATAAATCACAAACGATTTGTGCGTTGAGACTGCAGCATCCGAATTTCCAAAATCCGAAGACAGTGCAGCGACAGCGTCGCGGCTGTGGAAGGAAGCCAAAGGGCCTAAATTTCTTCACCCAATTTTCAAGAGATGGCCGAGAGTTCCCTTGATTCAAAATCATGGTTTTTTGGCTAATTAATTATTAATAAATCATAAAGAAATATTATAGATTCTTAATCCATAATTAAGCAAATCTAATTTGCTTTTGGCTAAAAAAATTCTTCCAAAACATGATGTGGCCGTGGGTTTCTTTGGCAAATTGGAAAGGAATTTTGTGAAAAATCGTGGTATTCAATTATGAGTCCTAGTGGTGTATATATAGAGTGAGACTCTTAATCCAATTAGGAGTTCCTCTCTCACAAGGACTCTAATAACTTCATTATATTAAAACTCTCATAAAATTAATATATAATGTATTTATTAACTTTAAATAATATATGATATAATAATACCATATACTCATATTTTATATTACCATATAAAATATATATGTACATTAATAAAATAAAATAACCATTATTTAATTTATAAATTAACTCCTTAGTTAATTTAATTCTAGACTCCTATAGAACATATATGAGAATTTGTGCATGTTAGTAGTCACAACTACAAGCACAATCATTTAATTAGTAAATTCCGAATTCACAATAAAAAAATGATTCCGAACTCATTATAACATCAATCGACGATACGAAAAAATCTTTTTCATATAATGAAAATTGAAAATTTTGAAGATCAAAATTTTCATTTACCAAATTTAGAACTTACCATATGTAGCAGTTACTATATTTGGCAGCTACCAGTTTTAGTGAACTCATTAACAAAACAGGCAGTTCCACTCTCCTTCCTTATTTAGGAATCATGCCAACTTCCATTTCTTGAATCTATGGAATCAGCTCATAAACTTCTTTATAAGCTTCTTGTTTGATCTCCATCAAACTATAGTCGCCAAATTCCAACTATTTGAAATTTGACTATCTCAACGAGAACACAGAATCCGATGCTTGTGTTACCCTCAATGGTTCAGGGATACAGCTAGCTGTGGGTTCACATCTCCATGTGATTCAGAATAACATTTATTCTTATTCGGGTTTACCTTAGTTAACAACATTCTTTCATCAACACCTTGATCAAGAATGTCGGAATTCATTTCTGATTGCACCCATCAGATCATGATTGGAGCGTCAAGTAGCATCGCCCCATGATCCCCTAGGTATCACTGATAGTGTCTGAAAGAACCTTTAGTCATGGTTAGCGTACAGTACGGTCCCTTCAACACATATATCCTGATCGAATCTGCAAGCATTGGTATATCGAGAGTTGCATGTGAATTCGATAACGATGCGATTTATCTTTGAGTACTAATAGTGGCTCGGTATGTGCAACTAAGAAAACAACTTTTTCTAAATCACATTTCTTGCTCTGGCTAGAGACTCCTTGCAATATTAACTCATCAGATCACATAGGATATCTTCACCCGTAGTAAAACGGTGAATCCCAAACTACAATGCATTTGCTCCTACGTATTTCGAAACTATACCCAACCTCGCCACCTGATGATCTTCGATGGAGTCGGTAAACGGATCAAAGAGCATGCTAGTACGTATAGCCCCAACATTGTCTCGGGTCAAAGGACTAATGGATTACAACCATAACTGCAGACTATTCAACTCGATAAGTGAAAACCACTTGGACAGTACGCGGGAGGTTTTTTAGTGCATCATCATATGATCACCCATCTGTGTGAATGGACATCTCCATGCCTTTCCAATGAAATTTGGCGTTTACACCACAGATGCTAGTCTCAAGCTCGAGCGACCTTTATCCTTGTTTTAGGCGGCTGATTTGACTAGGAACATGTTTAGAATATACGGTATACTTCCTAATGTGTAAGGCCCAAAATTAAAACGACGTAATCCAACTGCATGCAAATCTAGGAAATATGAAAAATGAGTAATTAACTGATTTTAATTTCTATTTGATTATGTGACATACATGGTTACAAGTTAAATATGATTTTATTATCATTATGCGTAAAATTGTATTTTTAAGGAATATTCAAGTGACGATCGAGGAACGGGGACCGAGGGCTGAAAAATGAAAAATGTTTTTATTGCATAATTATTTTTAATTATTTAAAATATGGTAGTTGGATATGCATATTTTTGAAAAATAGGGGTTTGAGGTGATTTTATACGCCGGGACGTAAATTTTATCGGTGTTGATTTTTGAACTAAAATACGAGCTTTTTTGACAACCCAGCTAATAAATTCACAAATTTATTTAAACAAAAACTTTGTTAATATTTTATTAAAATCCTAATTAGACTAATGGGCTTAATTTAATGGCTTAATAGGCCTAAGGCCTAGTTAGTAAACTAATTAGTATATTTTATGTATATAATATGTTAAAAAAAAAAACCCTACACTTTACATCACAAACAATCGGCCACTCTCTTTAAAAATCTGAAAACTCTCCCCACCCCTTTCATACACACACACGGCACATATACATATCATCCGAAGAATTTTCGAAGGGTTCAAGTGGAAACAAGCCAAGGTTCTTGCCCGTTCTTCGTCGTCAACGGATTTTCGTACGTATATAACGCAAAGGCACGCCATAATTCTTCCTTTTCTCGTCTTTCACACCATAGTAAATATTTTAAATCATTGTGCATGAATAAACAAAGAACACTTGATTATATTTTGTTTTTCATGCATATGTGTTGTTTAAAGCATGGTTTTTAATTCCAAATTCATGTTACTTTGTGTTTAAGGGGCTTCCATGAATTAGGATATGAATAAGCATTTATTTCCACAAGTTTTAAGGCCTAGAAAGATACACAAAAGCAACAAAACACACGGCACAAACTGAAGCACAAAACTGGAACACTTTGCTGTCAATGGTGTTGAGGGGCTCGGCTTTTGAGTGGGGTGGCTGGGATAGGGTTTGGTTGGGACCAGGGCCTGGCTAAGGGTGTGCTTGGGTCATGACTGGAGTCCTAGCTATCATAGGACTCGAGTACAGGGCTCGGGAAGGAGTCCTAGCTTGCTAGGACTCCCACCCGAGGGAGGGGTTGCTGCTGCACGCCTTGGTGCAGCAGCGCGCAAGCAACGTTGTCGTTTAGCAGGAGGGCACGGGCTGGGCTAGTGTGTCTCAGTAGGGTCCTAAGAGGGTGTACGATAGGCTGGTTCAAGGGCTGGGCTCGTTGGTAAGGGTTGGGAAGCAAATCAAAGAGTCCTAGTTCCATACAATTCTCGTCCAGCATAGAGGTGTTTGGGAGGATAACGTTTTTGGGTTTTGGAATGGGTCCTTAGTGGTCTAAGGGTCCAGTAGGGTACTTTAGGAGGTTGGTCAAGTTTTAGATCAACATGGTTTGGAGGTAACTCGTGAAAATCGAAAGTTGTCTCGGGGTCGAAGTTTAGGTATCAATTTAGGGTTTTAACTAATGAAAAATTGAAAAAACGGCTCACAAAGGTCGAGTCATGGTTCATAAAGGCTAAAATAATATAAAAAGACTAAATTTTGAATTTAGTACTTTTATATTAAAGTTTGGGATTTTATAAAGTAATGAGAATGTTAAACGTTGAAGGAAGTGAAGTAATTGTGACTAATTCGATAATGTTAGAGATATCGTGAGGGTTATGGTCCCACTGAAAGCCCAACGATCGTGTTTCCATCATTACGAATATGTGGTAACGGTAGGAATGTGAATATCGTGAGGGGAAGAGGCCTCCGAGGGAACCCATTTATGGGAAAAGGACCAGAGGAGACTCCGACGATCGTATTTCTATTCGATGAGGATAGGCCAAGGCCGAGTTGACCGGTGAGAGTGTCGCTGGAGTCCCCGCCACTTAGTACTGTGGTTACGTGTAGATGGATCCATCGACTTTTGAGGTTTATGTCATGATGAGGAAAGTCACAATTAACGATATGAATTCAACAAAAGAAAAAGGAAAAGGAAAATGTTTATGATCATGAAAAATGTTTATGTTATGTCATGTTGAGGAAAAAAGGAAAATTAAAGTTTATGTTTGCCTGTCATGAAATGTTATTTGTACGTAAAAGTATTTTCACTGTTGCATATGGTTTTATACGTATTATTTGTTATAAAGATTATGGTGTGTTGAGTCTTTAGACACACTAGGTGTGATGGATGCAGGTGAGGTTGAGGGAGGTCTTGACGGATGATTTGACTGGACTGATGGCGCACATAACCCGAGGAACAGCGCTTATACTTTTTCCGCATTTATGATTCATGCTTCATGATTTACGTTAAAGATTTTTAAGACTATTTATTTATACTTTTTGAGAGGTTTAGTATGAGCTATACTTTTGAAACTTATTGCTTTTTAGGTTTGGTAAGACAGTTGACGATTTCATATTTATGATTATTTCACTTGATTTTAAAATGCTAGTTGGATGATGTGTTATTTTTAAAACGGAAAATATTTTGTAAAAATATTTTTATGCGGTAAATGTACATGGCCGAAAATTGAGTGTTTTAAAAAAAAAAAATTTCTAGTACTTTTAAAGCAATAAAAAGGGCAGACTTTTTAGTTGATATCCGAGCAAAGGTCATGTATAGGGTTGCGCCACCATCAGTGACGGGAATATCAGTCATCAAGCCTCAAGTCGTAAGTTTTACATGCTTTATGTGATTTAATATGTTGTTACCTGCATGACGATATGGATATTATGTTTACGTTACATGTTTATTAGCTCTTTGAGTACTTATACCTTGCATGCTTAAATTGCTAAATTGAGTTAGGATATGTCACATGATTAGAGAATTTAGATTTAAATGTACATTGGTTACATTAGAATTTGGAAAATGTTCAGATAAAATTCCTCCTAGACGTGCCCCCGTTAATGGAAACCAAGCAGAGAACAGTGTGAATCAACAAGGAAATGCACAACCACCACCACCAAGGGATCCTGCTACTCGTGCATTAGAAGGGATGGCTCGTCTCTTTGAGCAGTAGTTACAACAGCAACAGTTACAGCAGCAGCAGTTGCAACAACAGTTGCAGCAGATGCAGCAGGCGCCTAGGCCACAACAGGATATATATGATCAATTCCGGAGGCTAGGGCCGAAGGAATTTTCTGGCACTACCGACCCTTTTGCTGCAGAAGGATGGATTCGTTCTCTTGAGGTACACTTTCGCTATTTAGATATGGGAGATGCGGACCGTGTGAGGTGTACAACTTATCTGCTTAGGGATGACGCTTCTTTATGGTGGGAAAGAGCCGAGCAGGGTGTTAACCTTGCTACACTTACTTGGGCTCAATTCAAGACAGTTTTCTACGAGAAGTATTTTACTGCTGATGTTAGAGGACGGCTAAAGAGAGAGTTCATGAGCCTCCGTCAGGGAGACTCGACTGTTGCTGAGTTTGTCAAGAAGTTTGATAGGGGTTGTCATTTCGTACCCCTTATTGCCAGGGATGCTGAAGAGAAGCTTAAGCACTTTATGGATGGTCTGCGACCTACCATAAGGAATAATGTTATGATGATGCGTCCTTTGGACTATGCTACTGCCGTTACTTATGCTTTCCAGTCGGAACAATCCTTGAAGGACATTGACTTTGAGCTACAGCGCAAGAGGCAACTACACCAAAGTAATAATCAGCCTAACAAGAAGCCATACACGGATCCTCCTAGACCTCAAGGGCCTCAAAAGCCCCAAGGTCCAGTCAAGAAGCCATCACCACCAAAGCCACAAAATCCTGGAGCACCGAAGCCTGCCGAGAGGCAACCATGCAAAGTGTGCAACCGTCTACATCTTGGCAAATGTGAATGGGGATCATTTAAATGTTTCTCATGCAAGGAGGATGGACACAAAGCTATTGATTGCCCCAAGAGGAAAGAAGCTAATAC
Source organism: Primulina huaijiensis (assembly GCF_012295235.1). NCBI lineage: Eukaryota > Viridiplantae > Streptophyta > Magnoliopsida > Lamiales > Gesneriaceae > Primulina > Primulina huaijiensis. Next base: position 17,407,342 of record NC_133309.1, on the reverse strand, counting down.
GGCACGAGCTTATGTTATGAATGCCGAGGAAGCTGAGGTAGAGGCAGACCCTACACTCATTAAAGGTAACCTAGTCGTTTAACATTTTTATGTTTCTTATTATTGCATGAAATGTTAAATTGGTTATTAGAAATTGATTTGGGAACAAGATCTAACCTAGCGGAGATTAGGTTGCATGTTCTACATAGTTGAATTTAAGTTATGATTTTAAGAACCATAGAAATGATATTAATTTTGTGCCACATTTTATGTAAAGGATGATTTGTTTCCATATAAAAAGTTTAGGGCCAAAATCTAAAGAAAATCATAATAAAGGGGATTTGGGAGAATTTTGAAATTTTGGGATTTAAATTGTAATTTTCAAAAAGTTAGGGACCAAAATGCAATTACCGAATTCTTAAATGCCATGAATGTAATTTTCAAAATCTTCAAGGGCTAAAATGAAAAATTTTGAAAAATAGAAGGGTCATAATGCATATATCCGAATTTTTGGGACTAAGATGCAAATTTCAAAAAAATATTTGAAGGGCTAAAATGCAATTGTTCCATAAATGCTTAAGTTCAACGCGTAATCTTCATATACATTTGGGAAATTAATGATAGTAAATCCTTAAGCTCAACATGAAAGGATTTAAAGGATATTTTCGCTGCAGGCAGGATTATCATTCAAGGTGTAGCAACCTATGCACTTTTAGACTCGGGAGCTACACATTCATTCATATCTGAAACCTTCATCAAAAGACTGACTATTATTCCTGAAGATATGGGTCTGGGTTTCAAAGTTTCTATTCCATCCGGTGATCAAATGCTCACGTCTAAGATTGTCAAGAATCTGGAGCTTCGTTTATTCAAGGATGTTGTGCGGGCAGATCTTATTGTGTTTCCTATGCCTGAATTTGATATTATACTCGGCATTGATTGGCTATCAGCAAATGGAGCTTCGATTGATTGTCGTCAGCGAACAGTGTCTATTCGACCGCCTAGTGGTAAATCTTTTGTCTTTGAGGCGGCGAGAAACAAACAAATGCCGCAAATTATCTCTTGTTTATGTGTGAAGAAGCTTATTATGCATGGATTCCAAGCTTATCTAGCATGTGTCACTACTGCACAGGAATCCATCAGTCAGAAATTAGAAGATGCTGATATTGTGAGGGTTTTTCCTAGCGTCTTTCCCGAGGACGTTTCTGGTATTCCACCTGATCGTGAAGTGGAATTCTCTATTGATCTTATGCCGGGCACCGTTCCTATTTCTAAAGCGCCTTATCGTCTAGCACCCGCTGAAATGAAAGAATTGAAAGATCAAATCCAAGAGCTGCTAGACAAGGATTTCATTCGCCCTAGTTATTCTCCATGGGGCGCACCGGTATTATTTGTGAAGAAAAAAATGGAAGTATGCGTCTTTGCATCGATTATCGAGAGCTTAATAGGGTCACCATCAAGAATAAGTATCCACTGCCAAGAATTGAAGATTTATTTGATAAGTTGCAAGGAGCATAGATATTTTCCAAGATTGATCTGCGATCTGGATACAATCAATTGAAAGTAAAAGAGTCAGACGTACACAAGACGGCATTTCGCACGAGATATGGGCACTATGAGTTTATGGTCATGCCATTCGGGTTGACCAATGCGCCGGAGATCTTCATGGATCTCATGAATCGCGTATTTCAGCCGTATCTGGATCAATTTATTTTTTTTTCATTGATGACATATTGATCTATTCCAAGAGCAGAGAGGAGCATAGCCGTCACTTGAGGATCGCACTACAAGTACTGCAAGACAGGAAGCTACATGCAAAGTTCAGTAAGTGTGAGTTTTGGCTTGATAGAGTGGCGTTCTTAGGCCACATCATTTCTAGTAAGGGCGTGGAAGTTGATCCGAGTAAAGTGGAAGCAGTGAAGGAATGGCCAGTACCAAAGAGTGTTACCGAGATTCGCAGTTTCTTGGGATTGGCGGGCTATTATCGCAATTTTATTCAGGGGTTCTCATCTATAGCGGTACCTATGACCGCCTTGACTAAGAAAAATGCAAAGTTTATTTGGGGACCCGAGTGTCACGACAGTTATTGTCACGCCTTGTATCCGAAGCGTCGGTGACATCCGACATTGTTTAACAAATACTTGAAAACAATTAAGCCTCGTATCAAAATGCCAAAAACCAGTCTTCTCATAATTTAAACATTGTCTTTACAATGACAATAGAAATAAAAAATTACATCAGAGTTGCAATTGCGGAAACTGAACAAAAGGGAGATAGAGTCTAAAATTCCGGAAACTTGTCTGTCGATCACCATCCCCAGAACGCTTCCTACCCCTCTTCATTCAGTTGTTCCTCATCTTTATCTGAAATTCGTAAGGGGTGAGTGTTTTGGGAAAACATTCAGCAAGTGGGGGGGTCGATCGATTCCAAAGATACATATAGAACTTAATTCTTTAAAAATTTTCTTTAACATACTTTCAAAACTTACTATTCTAAATTTGACAAGACTGAAACGAATCGAATGAAAGACGGAACTTATCAAACAATGCAAAAACAATTCAGATCATTTTAGAACAGACAAAACACTATTACTCATTTCATTTCCATGGTCAAATTGTCCCCAATATGTTAGTCCGCTAAGGGGTGAGGCCAGAACTCGGTATTATACCCGCAGGTGGGGGCCAGACAGAAATGGTTTTATACCCACCATTGGGGGCCAAACAAAATGGTTTTATACCCACTATTGGGGACCAGACAGAATCACAATTCTCGTCCCATTTCAAATTGAATTGTAACAATGTAAACAGAATTCAGAAGTAACAGACAGAACTTTTCATATTTTCAGATTTCAGAGTTTTCATACGGACACAGCGGAATCAAAGGAGTTCAAAGTATAGAAAAAACACATAATCGATCGTAATTTTAAACAAAACAGATAGCTATTTTCGAAAATAAGGACACACATAAATGCATGTCACATTATTTTTATCAAAGTTTAAAAATACAACAAAATATGTAACAAAAGCCTACTTACTGAATTTGCAGTATTCTTGTACAAAGCTTCTTTTCCAAAATCGAGCAGCACTTCGACGTTACCTCAACAAATGCTGTCTTCGATTGAGCAGCACTTCGACGTAGGTTCTTAGTACTTGACAGCACGAAATTTCCTTCCCTCTTCTTTTCTTGACTTGGCCGAAATTTTGGAGAATTTTGTGGAGGGTGAGGGCCGAAACTTGGAGGTTTTTTGGTATGGTTTTTCTATCACATTGATGTGGTATTTATAGGCCAAAGATAGCCCCTTCACATAGCCCCTTGGCCGAAATCTTGGGGCTCAAGAATGGATTTGAATGTGCTCATAATGGTGGTCAAAGGTAATCCAAGCACCAAAGGTCTTTTCCTGCATCATTAATGTGTCTTGGTCTCTCAGCTCCTCCCTTAGCTCCTTCATGGATTAACTCAAAGGTCATCTCTTGCATATTAAGTTTGTCCTATCTTTTAGCTCTTACCTTAGCTTCTTCCTTGGTTATCTCAAAGGTCATTTCTTGCATAATAAGTTTGTCCATTCTCTTGGCTCATCTTTTAGCTCCCTTGTTGGTTTTGTTAGGACAAGCTTGGTTAAGCTGATTTGAGCTGAAAGATCGAGTCCTTGAGCTGGGGTATTACTCCTCCAGTGACAATACTTCAATGGATGCGGTAATTTGCAGCTCGGCTTCATGTTGAGTTAATCTCAGAGCTTTGAAGCTACTTTCTCGAGTTATGTTAGTTAAAAATCTATGTTCATATTTAAGTTTATAGTTAGAATGAAAGTTTTTGAGCTTAGATTAAGCTAAATTTTAAGTTTATATTTCTTACATTATTTTCTTCGGATCGAAATTTCCGGGTTCTCACAGTTTTGACAAGTTGAAGCAAGCCTTGATATCAGTACCAGTGTTATCTATGTCATCGGGGGAAAGGGGAGTATGTTCTTAATACCGACGCTTCTAAACATGGTTTGGGCGCAGTTTTGAGGCAAAACGATCGAGTTATCGCCTATGCGTTGAGGCAGCTGAAAATTCACGAGAAGAACTACCCTACTCATGATCTTGAGCTTGCAGCAGTAGTCTTTGCAATAAAGATTTGGAGACACTACCTTTATGGGGAGAGGTGTAAAATATTCACTGACCATAAAAGTTTGAAATACTTCTTCACCCAAAAAGAGTTGAATATGAGACAGCGCAGATGGCTCGAGTTGGTAAAAGATTATGATTGTGACATTAGCGACCTACCGGGAAAAGCTAATGTAGTGGGAGACGTACTGAGTAGAAAAGCAGCAGTTATCAATCATCTATCACTCCAAAGACAGTTGCAGTCCGAGATACAGCGGTTTGATCTTACAGTGTATGATAGGGGCGAGGCCCCTAATCTTGCCACATTATCAGTACAGTCGACTTTGAGAGATAAAATTCGTGATGGGCAGTCCACTGATGAGCAGTTGCAAAAGTGGAGAGCTAGAGACGAAGCCAAGGGTAGGAAATTATATTCAAAGGTGGATGGTATAGTTCGATATCGTGATTGGTTATGGGTTCCTAGTGACGATTCTTTGAGAGATCTTATTATGAAAGAAGCTCGTGACACACCTTACTCCATTCACCCGGGTAGCACAAAAATGTACAAAGATTTGCAGTTGCTATATTGGTGGCCAGGCATGAAGACAGACATTCTGAAGTTTGTATCCGAGTGTTTGACTTGCCAACAAGTTAAAGCAGAGCATCAAAGACCAGCGGGGATATTGAAGCCACTCCCTATTCCCGAGTGGAAATGGGAAAATGTCATCACGGACTTTGTTGTAGGATTGCCAAAGAGAGTTAAGGGATTCAATGCTATATGGGTGATAGTTGATCGTCTTACTAAATCAGCGCACTTTCTCCCTATCAAGACGACTTTCACCATGATTCAGTACACCGACTTGTATATTCGAGAGGTAGTTCGTCTGCATGGGATTCCCGTATCCATTGTCTCTGATAGAGATCCGAGATTCACGTCATCTTTTTGGAAAAGTCTACATGCAGCGATGGGGACCAAGTTATTATTCAGTACAGCATTTCATCCTCAAACCGATGGACAGTCAGAAAGAGTTATACAGATTTTGGAAGATCTACTTCGAGCATGTGTTATTGATTTCCAAGGCAGTTGGGAACCAAAATTATCTCTAATGGAGTTCACCTACAATAATAGCTATCAATCATCAATCGGGATGGCTCCTTTTGAGGCACTTTATGGAAGAAAATGTAGATCTCCAATTCATTGGGACGAAGTTGGGGAAAGAAGAGAGATTGGTCCAGACGTGATTGAAGAGACTACCGAGCTTGTAGTCAAAATTCGCGATAGAATGAAGACGGCGCAGAGCCGACAAGAGAGTTATGCAGACAAGCGACGGAGGGACTTAGAGTTTGCAGTGGGAGATCATGTATTTGTGAAAATAGCACCCATGAAGGGTGTAATGGGTTTTGGCAAAAAAGAGAAATTAAGCCAAAGATTTATTGGTCCATTTGAGATTTTGGAGAGGATTGGGACACTAGCTTATAGAGTGGCATTGCCACCAACACTTTCTGGATTTCGTAATGTGTTCCATATTTCGATGCTGCGGAAGTACATGTCGCACCCGTCACATGTACTAAATTATGAACCTCTTCAATTAACTCCAAATATGACATATGAAGAAAGACCTATTCAGATCTTAGCAAGGCAAGAAAGAAGATTGCGAAACAAAGTCATTCCAATGGTCAAGGTAAAGTGGCTGAATCACTCGGAAGAAGAAGTTACTTCGGAAACCGAGAGGGACTTGAAGAGTCGCTATCCTGATCCATTCGTTAAGTTCTAATTTCGAGGACGAAATTTTATTTAAGGGGGGAGTAATTGTAAGGCCCAAAATTAAAACGAAGTAATCCAACTGCATGCAAATCTAGGAAATATGAAAAATGAGTAATTAACTGATTTTAATTGCTATTTGATTATGTGACATACATGGTTACATGTTAAATATGATTTTATTATCATCATGCATAAAATTGTATTTTTAAGGAATATTCAAGTGACGATCGAGGAACGGGGACCGAGGGCTGAAAAATGTAAAATGTTTTTATTGAATAATGATTTTTAATTATTTAAAATATGGTAGTTGGATATGCATATTTTTGAAAAATAGGGGTTTGAGGTGATTTTATATGCCGGAACGTAAATTTTATCGGTCTTGGTTTTTCAACTAAAATACGAGCTTTTTTGGCAATCCGGCTATTAAATTTACAAATTTATTTAAACAAAAACATTGTTAATATTCTATTTAAATCCTAATTAGACTAATGGGCTTAATTTAATGGCTTAATAGGCCTAAGGCCTAGTTAGTATACTAATTAATAAATTTTATGTATATAATATGTTATAAAAAAAACCCCTACACTTTACACCACAAACAATCGTCCACCCTCTTTAAAAATCTAAAAACTCTCCCCACCCCTCTCATACACACACACGGCACATATACATATCATCCAAAGAATTTTCGAAGGGTTCAAGTGGAAACAAGTCAAGGTTCTTGCACATTCTTCGTCGTCAACGGATTTTCGTGCGTATATAATGCAAAAGCACGCCATAATTCTTCCTTTTCTCGTCTTTCACACCATAGTAAATATTTTAAATCATTGTGCATGAATAAACAAAGAACACTTTATTATATTTCGTTTTTCATGCATATGTGTTGTTTAAAGCATGGTTTTTAATTCCAAATTCATGTTACTTTGTGTTTAAGGGGCTGCCATGAATTAGGATATGAACAAGCATGTATTTCCACAAGTTTTAAGGTGTATAAACACACACAAAAGCAACAAAACACACGGCACAAATAGAAGCACTAAACTGGAACACTTTGCTGTCAAGGGTGTTGAGGGGCTCGGCTTTTGAGTGGGGTGGCTGGGCTAGGATTTGGTTGGGACCAGGGATTGGCTAAGGGTGTGCTTGGGTCATGACTGGAGTCCTAGCCATCATAGGACTCGGGTACAGGCTCCCACCCGAGGGGGGGTTGTTGCTGCACGCCTTGGTGCAGCAGCGCGCAGGCGACATTGTGGTTTAGCAGGAGGGCATGGGCTGGGCTAGGGTGTCTCAGTAAGGGCCTAAGTGGGTGCACGACAGGCTGGTTCAAGGGCTGGGCTCGTTGGTAAGGGTTGGGAAGCAAATCAAAGAGTCCTATTTCCATACAATTCTCGGCCAGCATAGGGGTGTTTGGGAGGATCACGTTTTTGGGTTTTGGGATGGGTCCTTAGTGGTCTAAGGGACCAGTAGGGTACATTAGGAGGTTGGTCAATTTTTAGATCAACATGGTTTGGGGGTAACTCGTGAAAATCGAAGTTGGCTCGGGGTCGAAGTTTAGGTGTCAATTTAGGGTTTTAAATAATGAAAAATTGAAAAAACGGCTTACGGGGGTCGAGTCATGGTTCAAAAGGGCTAAAATAATATAAAAAGACTAAATTTTTAATTTAGGAATTTTATATTAAAGTTTGGGATTTTTCGGGATTAAAACACTGTCAAAACAATTAAATAAAGGTAAATGAAAATTTCTAATATTTAAGCTAAATAAAATTATGGAAAAATTAATGTAAGCTTAAATAATTAGTTGGGACATGTTAGAGTCAAGAAATCAAAAAAAAGTCAAAAACGTAAAATGTCAAGTCCAGAAGTAAAACGATCTTTTTACACAAAAAAGTAGTAAACGTCATGGCAGTGCTCTAAATGTTATTTTTATGATATTATGATTATTTTCAATTGTTTATGAAATGTTCATGATTAAATAATGATTTTTAAATGTCAATTTGATTTTTATGCTTTAATGTCGACATTTAAAAGACATGTTGCATGCTTGGTTTCAAAAGAAAAATGTGATGTTATGCATGATTTTTATAAAGTAATGAGAATGTTAAACGTTGAAGGAAGTGAATTAATTGTGACTAATTCGATTATGTTGGAGATATCGTGAGGGTTATGGTCCTAGTTAGAGCTCAACGATCGTGTTTCTTTCATTACGAATATGTGGTAACGATTTTGTGGTAACGGTAAGAATGAGAATATCGTGAGGGGAGGAGGCCCCCGAGGGAACTCATTTATGGGAAAAGGCCCCAGAGGGAATGCCGACGATCGTATTTCTATTCGATGAGGATAGGCCAAGGCCCAGTTGACCGGTGAGAGTGTCGCTGGAGTCACCACCGCCCAGTACTGTGGTTACATGTAGATGGATCCATCGACTTTTGAGGTTTATGTCATGATGAGGAAAGTCACAATTAACGATCTGAATTCAACAAAAGGAAAAGGAAAATGAAAATGTTTATGATCATGAAAAATGTTGATGTTATGTCATGTTGAGGAAAAAAGGAAAATTAATGTTTATATTTGTCTGTCATGAAATGTTATTTTTACGTAAAATTATTTTCACGGTTGCATGTGGTTTTATACGTATTATTTGTTATAAAGATTATGGTGTGTTGAGTATTTAGACTCACTAGGTGTGATGGATGTAGGTGAGGTTGAGGGAGGTCTTGACGGATGATTTGACTGGACTGATGGCGCACATAACCCGAGGACCAATGCTTCTAGAAATTTTTGAGAGCATGACTGCTAATACAGTCAAAAAGAGTGCATCTGTCTTATTTAGACATTGGTGATCTCGAAATTAAAGTGTGCATCATAATAACAAACAAGTTGAATTTGTCACATCGATGATATTGGATCGTCGATCGAGATTATGATGATATTAATATAATAGGAGCATGGATCATGGGCTTGTAATAGTATAAGCTCATCATGCTAATTTATTAAAGTTCAAATAGACTTTAATAATTAAATTGTATTTTAATTGAATTATAATATAGTCCATTAAGTTTTTATAAAATATGGTATTGATTTATGTAATATGGAAATATTCATGATACCATAATTTAAAACAAAAAACTTGCAGGCAAAGAAAATAATATTGGATGATTTGTTGTGTGCTATTCTCGTAAGTCAAGGATTCTATTGAGATTCATTACTTAATTAATTTGATTAATTAAAGAAATGACAATTAGGTAATTAAATTAATAATATATGTGTTACTTGGATTAATTAATTATTAGAGATCACCAAAGCTTTGAAAAAAAAAAGAGAAAAAGTGGACTGAAGCTTGTAAAACGAAAAAAAGGGAAGAAAATTCCATCGGCCATTTTTTCGCTCTCAAAAGGTTTTGAACCAATTTAGTTTTCTTTATCTCAAATAAAAAATTTTCTATACTTTCTAGTGCAAATTGGAAGAGGAACAAAAATTCCAAGCGTGGACCGGATTAGGAGATCGAAGAAAAGAGTTCTTGAAGAAAGTTCGTAGGGAAATTCAACAAGAGCTACATCCGTTAATACCGGAGTAGTTGGCGCCAAGTAAATAATTAACTAAAGATATATTACTAAACTTCCTATTGTTGTGACATCGTGTTCTCGCACTCAAGACGCAGCGAAAGTTTAAAATTTTTGTTCTTGGGCATCGTGTGTTCAAAACATTCATAGGACGTTTAGGATTATACTTTTGCATTCTTAATGCTTGACTCCAAACTATTCCGATGTTTAAACGGATATAAGCCTTCTTGTAAATCCTTACGAACGACTATTCTCCTTTGATCGTCTAATTGGGTCCACGATTAGAGAATGAATTCCTTACTTGGATTGCACTAGTAATTCCAAAAAGTTCTTGCATTGAGATTGTAATCTCCGAATTTCCAAAAGACGGAGATGGTGCGACTACGAAGGTGCGGTGATGGAAGAACCAAAAAGAGCCAAGAATTTTTTTTTCTCTTCCTTGTTATGGCCGAGAGTTTCTTTGGCAAAGGGAGGAAAGTGTTTTCAATTTTTGTTCAAAATTAGGGGTTTTTAATTATAAGTCATAGTGTGTAAATATAGAGTGAGCCGCCTAATCCAATTAGGAGTCCCTCTCCAACAAAGACTCTAATAACTTCATTATATTAAAACTCTCATATAATTATCATATAATGTATTTATTAACTTTTAATAATACATTATATAATAATATCATATACACATATTTTATATCACCATATAAAATATATATGTACATTAATAAAATTAAATAACCATTATTTAATTTAAAAATTAACTCCTTGATTAATTTAATTCTAGACTCCTCTAGAACATATATGAGAATTTGTACATGTTAGTAATCACCACTACTAGCACAATCATTTATTTAGCAAATTCTAAATTCACAAAAAAAACGATTTTGAACTCATTATAACCCGATTGACGATCCGAAACCGTCGATGAACCAATGATACAAATCTTGTTCATATAATGAAAATTGAAAATTTCGAAAATCAAAATTTTCATTTACCAAATTTAGAACTTACCATATATGGCAGTTAACATATATGGCAGCTGCTAGTTTTAGTGAACCCCTTCACAAAACAGGCAGTTCCACTCTCTTTCCTTATTTAGCAATCATGATAACTTCCATTTTTTCCATCCTATGGAATCAACTCAAAAACTCTTTTATAAGCTTCCTGTTTGATCTCCATCAAACTATAGTCGTCAAATTCCAACTCCTTGAAATTAACTATCTCAACGGGAACACAGAATCCGATACTTGTGTGACCCTCAATGGTTCAGGGATACAGTTAACTTAGGTTCATATCTCCATGTGATTCAGAATAACATTTATTCCTATTTTTGGCTTACCCTAGTTAGCTCCATTCTTTTCATCAACACTTTGATCAAGAATGTCAGAACTCATTTCTGATTGTACCCATCGGATCATAGTAAGAGCGTCTAGTAGCATCTCTCCATGATCCCCTAGGTATCACTGATAGTGATTGCAAGAACCTTTAGTCATGGTTAACGTACAGTACGGTCCCTTCAACACATATATCCCGGTAAAATCTGCAATCATTGGTATATCGAAAGTTGCATATGAATTCGACGACGATGCGATTTGTCTTTGAGTACTAATAGTGTCTTGGTATGTGCAACTAGGAAAACACATTTCCCTAAAGCACATTTCTTGCTCTGGCCAGAGACTCCTTGTACTATTAACTCATCAGATCACATAAGATATCTTCACTTGTAGGTGAACGGTGAATCCCCGACTACAACGCATTTGCTCCTACGTATTTTGAAACTACACCCAACGTCGCCAGCTGATGACCCTCGATGGAGTTGGTAAACGGATCAAAGGGCATGCTAGTACGTATAACCCCTACATTGTCTCGGGTCAAAGGACTAATGATGTACAACCATAACTGTGGACTATTCAACTCGATAAGTGAGAACCACTTGGACAGTACGAGGGAGGGTTTTTTAGTGCCTCATCATATGATCACCTATCTGTGTGAATGGACATCTCCATGCCCTTGCCAATAAAATTTGGCGTTTACACCACAGATGCTAGTGTCAAGTTCGAGCGACCTTTATCCTTGTTTTAGGCGGTTGATTCGACTAGGAACATGTTTAGAATATACGGTACACTTCCTAATGAGTTTCATGATCTTACGTTGCGACGCAGACCTCATGTACCTATTGTATATTCAAGGACTTTATCAATGCAGCTTGCATGAGTATACAGATAAAGTATAATGTCATAATCGAATGAAATCGTAAAATATTAATAATATAAATATTGTTTTACATTAAAGTCAATAAAGCCCGAGCCACAAGTTGTCTTGCCGGGCACCTGCTCTAACACCATATTCGATCGGGACATATGAGATGAAGGGATCGTACTGTACGTTAATCATAACCGAGTGGTTCTTGCAGGCACTATCAGTGATACCTAGGGAATCATGGGGCGATGCAACTAGTCGCTCTTACCATGATTCGATGGGTTTAATCAGAAAATGGTTTCTGACATTCTCATGATCAAATGTTGGTGCATGGAATGTGGCCAAATTAGGGTAAGCCTGCATAAAGGATTATGTCCTGAATCACCAAGAGTTGTGAACCCACGGCTAGCTGTATCCCTGAACCATTGAGGGTCACACAAGCACTGGTTTACTTGTTCTCGATGAGATAATAAATTCAATGAGTTGAATTTATAATAAATAAGTTTGATATGATCAATCGATAAGCTTATAAATAAAGTTTGTACAAACTTATAGAAATTTTTGAGAGCATGACTGCTAATATAGTCAAAGGGAGTGCATCTGTCTTATTTAGACATTGGTGATTTCGAAATTAAAGTGTGCATCATAATAACAAACAAGTTGAATTTGTCACATCGATGATATTGGATCGTCGATCGAGATTATGATGATATTAATATAATAGGAGCATGGAGTATAAGCCCATCATACTAGTTTATTAAAGTTCAAATAGACTTTAATAATTAAATTGTATTTTAATTGAATTAAAATATAATCCATTAAATTTTTATCTATAGTCCATTAAGTTTTATAAAATATGGTATTGATTTATGTAATATGGAAATATTCATGATACCATAATTTAAAAAAAAACTTGCACACAAAGAAAATAATATTGGATGATTTTTTGTGTGCTATTCACGTGAGTCAAGGATTCTATTGAGATTCATTACTTAATTAAAGAAATGACAATTAGGTAATTAAATTAATAATATATGTGTTACTTGGATTAATTAATTATTAGAGATCACCAAAGCTTTGAAAAAAAAAGGAGAAAAAGTGGACTGAAGCTTGTAAAACGAAAAAAAGGGAAGAAAATTCCATCAGCCATTTTTTTGCTCTCAAAAGGTTTTGAACCAATTTAGTTTTCTTTATCTCAAATAAAAAATCTTCTATACTTTCTAGTGCAAATTGGAAGAGGGACAAAAATTCCAAGCGTGGACCGGATTAGGAGATCGAAGAAAAGAGTTCTTGAAGAAAGTTCGTAGAGAAATTCAACAAGAGCTACATCCGTTAATACTGGAGTAGTTGGCGCCAAGTGAATAATTAAGTAAAGATATATTACTAAACTTCCTATTGTTGTGACATTGTGTTCTCGTACTCAAGACGCAGCGGAAGTTTAAAATTTTTGTTCTTGGGCATCGTGTGTTCAAAACATTCATAGGACGTTTAAGATTATACCTTTGCGTTCTTAACGCTTGACTCCAAACTATTCCGATGTTTAAACGGATATAAGCCTTCTTGTAAATCTTTACGAACGACTGTTCTCCTTTGATCGTCTAATTGGGTCTACGATTAGAGAATAAATTTTTTATTTGGATTGCACTAGTAATTCCAAAAAATTCTTGTATTGAGATTGTAATATCCGAATTTCCAAAAGACGGAGAGGGTGCGACTACGAAGGTGCGGTGATGGAAGAACCAAAAAGAGCCAAGAATTTTTTTTTCTTTTCCTTGTTATGGCCCAGAGTTTCTTTGGAAAGGGAGGAAAGTGTTTCAATTTTTGTTCAAAATTAGGGTTTTTAATTATGAGTCATAGTGGTGTATATATAGAGTGAGCCGCCTAATCCAATTAGAAGTCCCTCTCCCACAAAGACTCTAATAACTTCATTCTATTAAAAC
>NC_133309.1:17390804-17393724 GCF_012295235.1 Primulina huaijiensis | reverse complement strand
ATTAAGTCAATGAATAATTTAATTTAAAGAAATAGAATGTTTTAAAATTTATTAAATTAATTAGAATTAATTTGTTAAATAAATACTTTTAGGTTCAAAATTTAATTAAAGCTTAAATTAAAATATGTAAACATATGGGGATGAATTAATCTAGGTATAAAATATTCAAGAAATTAATCATAGCATTTAAATATTTAAATTGGAGGTCATGAATGCCATGCAATAATCTATCCTAAATTTAATGTGTAAATTCCCTAAAATAGATAATGAGGGTGCTAAACTTTAAACATTAAAATGCAAGGATTAAATAGGAATATACCATACAAATGAGTAGCAAATTTGGTCAACTCCTTAAACAAAATACAACTGCTTAGTAGACCTCATTCAACTCACCTCTTAATAGCCTTCATGGTGTATTCATTCCCCACTTTTAAATTCAATAATTATGGGTATTACATGTACCATAATTCTCTTCAATGCTAACAAATCAACATGTAGATGCAGCAACAATAAGAATAAAAATCAACGGCAGCAAGGGAATGGAAAGCAATTCAAAATTTCTTCAACTTCTTGACTTGTAATCCTCATCTTAATGTATATTATGGCACCTTTAACACCTCCTATAGCATTCCTCTTCATTGCCTAAAAAACCTACACCCTCACCTTCGAAAAACATCAGAAAAACAACAACTGAAATCGAGAGAACAGCAGCAGAAAAGTAGGAAAAGAAAAGAAGTTCCAACTCCGACTACGTTGCGTCGTATTCGTTGTATTGATTTGGTTTTGTCAAAACAAATTCCAGGCATGTATATATTGTTTCTTTTCTCTTCAATCAAGTCCTATAGATATTTTAAAAACATTATATGTTCAGGATTCATGAGGCAACACGAAATTTACAGCAACTTGGCAAGAAAACTGCACATGCACACTCACGGCCTTGGATTTAGAACTTCACGATTTGAGATGTTTTGTTGATTACAGGGTGTTGCTTCGTTTCCACGCTCACATGGCTGCTTCCAGGATTGTTTTAGAGTGTGTTAGGGTGTGGTTAGTTCATTGGTTTAAGTCCATACACTCAGGAGAAAGATTTGACAGCAACATTTCAATGGGTTACAGATTTTGTGCCAAGTTTCTGTCATTGAGATGTTTAATGAGTGGGTTCGAATCTTGGCTGTCCTAGGGGCTGTAGCCTTGGTTAGAACTTTGCTTTAACATGTCAAGGACGTGACCAAATCATCTCTTCAAGGATTGGTTCACGGATTCATCAAAATTTCACCAAAACATCACAAGCACATTTCGGTTCTTCATATTTCTGTGTGAGTGAGTTTCGGGTTTCTAGTGTTTGTATGGATGATGGTTGGCTCCTAGCCCGTAGCCATGGTTCATACAACACTCCATCATGTCTAGATCGAGCCATGGTTGATCAAATGACCATTGGAACGACCCAAGACAGTAAAACAAGTCAATACACCACACTACACAACAAGGAGTGCTCTCGGGTGGGAGCTGTGAGTGTCTTAGGTAGTGGCTTGGTTTGTGATTGACTTTTAGCTCTTAGCCATGGTCCAAGCCATGACTTAGGATGTTGGTAAGAGTCCTTGGGCGGTGGTTCAAGCCCATGGAAAATATTTTCAGAGTTTGCTCCACAAACAAGCAAGCTGCCGCTGCTGTATTTACTGCTTTTGACAGCAACAATGGGTCACGGTTTTGGTTATTGTTTGAGTTCTTGGTAGGCTTTTAGCCTATGGCCTTGGACTGGACACTACCTTAATGAGTTAGGAAAGTCATGCTTTTGGCCGTTCGTGATTTGGTCGAGTTTAGAGGTCGTACGAGAATTTACGGTGAAATGTGCCAAAATGACTCTCGAAAGAGTGTTTTATGTTTTTGGATTCGTTTCACTCATTTTCATGTTTTACAGTTATTATGCATATTTTTTAGTATGTTTGGTGTATTTTTAATCATGGCTAAACGTCAGTTTAATGTTGGTTCGGGTTGGTACGAAGCCATAATTAAAAATAAAGTTAATTGTTCTATTCGTCTCATATTTGGTTCTATTGTTAAGTTTTGGTCAAGATAAGATTATTTGCATGTGTCACATATTAAAATTAAGTCGCAGCAAGCCTGGGAGCGATCCAACTCATCCGGTAAAATAAAGGTATAATTATATTACGTGCATAAAATATAAAATGTTTATTTTTGAGATATATGTTATATGTCTTGTGGCCACCTTATGCTTATGGGTTTGGAAGTCGGTAGGAACAACTGAGGACCTCTCCACCCGGTGACTTACGACCAGTTTATGATTATGTATGGGTACGGACATCCAGTCCAAGGGCTGTGATTGATCCCTACCACTCAGTATACTGTGGTTTAGTCTAATCAGACGCTCACGTTATGTTATGGGCCACTTGCTTAGAAACATTATCTCTACCATGAAATTATGATATGTTATGACAGAGCTCTATTGACCAAAGCTTTTACGTATGATTTTCAGATATGCACGTAGTTATAATTATTCATGATACGATTTTCACCGTATGCTTTACGATACTTTATTTTTACGTTGCATGAGATTTTATGATATATTTACTTGTTATTCACGATATATACATGTTGAGTCTTTAGACTTACTAGACTTGATTGTTGTAGGTATTGATGAGGTCGAGACCGCGGGCAGAGACCAGTGAGCGATCTTGGGACAGCAGTAGTAAACCCGAGGACCTCATGATTTAATTTATGCACCTTTTATCATTCAAACTTCATTTTAACATGTTGGATTATTTTTAAAGTGTTGTTTAAAATACAATGTTGACTTCCGCTGTTATTTTAAAGTTAAAATTATTTACATGTTTATTTTACAAATTGGGCAAGTTATTTATTTAGTTAGAAAAATTTTTATAATTCCGCAAATTTATGAATA
>NC_133309.1:17373314-17385869 GCF_012295235.1 Primulina huaijiensis | reverse complement strand
AATTTTTTATTTGGATTGCACTAGTAATTCCAAAAAATTCTTGTATTGAGATTGTAATATCCGAATTTCCAAAAGACGGAGAGGGTGCGACTACGAAGGTGCGGTGATGGAAGAACCAAAAAGAGCCAAGAATTTTTTTTTCTTTTCCTTGTTATGGCCGAGAGTTTCTTTGGAAAGGGAGGAAAGTGTTTCAATTTTTGTTCAAAATTAGGGGTTTTTAATTATGAGTCATAGTGGTGTATATATAGAGTGAGCCGCCTAATCCAATTAGGAGTCCCTCTCCCACAAAGACTCTAATAACTTCAATCTATTAAAACTCTCATATAATTAATATATAATGTATTTATTAACTTTTAATAATACATGATATAATAATATCATATACACATATTTTATATCACCATATAAAATATATATGTACATTAATTAAATTAAATAACCATTATTTAATTTAGAAATTAACTCCTTGATTAATTTAATTCTAGACTCCTCTAGAACATATATGAGAATTTATGCATGTTAGTAATCACCACTACTAGCACAATCATTTAATTAGCAAATTCACAAAAAAAATGATTTTGAACTCATTATGACCCCGATTGACGATCCGAAAGCGTCGATGTACCAAGGATACAAATCTTGTTCATATAATGAAAATTGAGAAGATCAAAATTTTCATTTCCAAATTTGGAACTTACCATATATGGCAGTTACCATATTTGGCAGCTGCTAGTTTTAGTGAACTCCTTCACAAAACGAGCAGTTCCACTCTCCTTCCTTATTTAGCAATCATGATAACTTCCATTTTTTCCATCCTATGGAATCAACTCATAAACTCCTTTATAAGCTTCCTGTTTGATCTCCATCAAATTATAGTCGTCAAATTCCAACTCCTTGAAATTTAACAATCTCAACAGGAACACAGAATCCGATACTTGTGTGACCCTTAATGGTTCAGGAATACAGCTATCCGTAGGTTCATATCTCCATGTGATTCAGAATAACATTTATTCCTATTTTTTGCTTACCCTAGTTAGCCCCATTCTTTTCATCAACACTTTGCTCAAAAAGGTCAGAACTCATTTCTGATTGTACCCATCGGATCATAGTAAGAGCGTCTAGTAGCATCTCTCCATGATCCCCTAGGTATCACTGATAGTGCCTGCAAGAACCTTTAGTCATGGTTAACGTACAGTACGGTCTCTTCAACACATATATCACGGTAAAATCTGCAACCATTGGTATATCGAGAGTTGCATATGAATTCGACGACAATGCGATTTATCTTTGAGTACTAATAGTGTCTTGGTATGTGCAACTAGGAAAACACATTTCCCTAAAGCACATTTCTTGCTCTGGCCAGAGACTCCTTGCACTATTAACTCATCATATCACATAACATATCTTCACCTGTAGGCAAACGGTGAATCCATGACTACAATGCATTTGCTCTTACGTATTTCGGAAATACAGCCAACCTCGCCACCTGATGACCCTCGACGGAGTCGATAAACAGATCAAAGTGCATGCTAGTACGTATAGCCATTACATTGTCCCAGGTCAAAAGACTAATAGTGTACAACCATAACTTCGGACTATTCCACTCGATAAGTGAGAACCACTTGAACAGTCCGTGAGAGGGTTGTTCAGTGCATCATCATATGATCACCCATCTGTGTGAATAGACATCTCCATGCCCTTACCATTAAAACATGGCGTTTACTCCACAGATGCTAGTCTCGAGCTCAAGCGACCTTTATCCTTGTTTTAGGCGGCTGATTTGACAAGGAACCTGTTTAGTATATAAGGTACACTTCCTAATTAGTTCCATGATTATACGTTGCGGCGAGACCTCATGGTACCTATTGTATATTCAAGCACTTTATCTATTCAGCTTGCGTGGGTATTCAGATAAAGTATAATGTCATAATCAAATGAAATCGTAAAATATTATTAAAATAAAGATTTTTTTACATCAGAGTTAATAAAACCGGAGCCACAAGTTGGCTTGCCGGGCACCTACTATAAAAATCTTCCACTTGACAAATAACCAACTACCCATAGATCTTAGACCCTGTAATGCCCGAGATTTTTATCCTGTTAATCTGAGCCGATTTATTGATTCATTGATATGATTATAGATAGAGCACGTCGAATTTGGATTGGAGTTATTGAGTTGTAATTATGTGCAAAGATTTTGTGTGAGACCCGAAGGTGCGCGAGCTAAGTGAGTCCAAGAGATTCTGAGACGAAGGTCTCGCGCATATGCGCGACAAGAGGTGCGCATATGTGCGAGATGTCCAGAGAAGTTGGCGCATATGCGCCGAGAAAGGCGCGCATATGCGCCAGCAGATAAAATTGTTAAGTGCCGAGACAGTAGGTCTCGCGCATATGCGCCGGTTGAGGTCGCGCATATGCGCGAGACGTGCAGAATGAAAAATAAGCCAGGTGTCCTTGCCATGCATATAACATGTAATCTCCCATTCTCCCTTCATTCAGAGCTAGACCACCGAAGGAATCCATAGGAGGACTCTCAAATTTTCTTCAAGCTTAAGAAATTGACTTCACACAAGCCGATCATCCGATTTTCGATCCGAGACTAGATTCGTGCTCCTCTCATCAAGAGCTATCTAAGGATGTAAGTGTTATTAATTTTCAACGTGATTTGAAGTTGAGATGGTTGGGGGAAATCAGAGTTTGATTGTTATTAATTGTTCTTGTGATTATTGGGAACGTTTATTCGCAACCGGATTGAAGAAATGGTACCGTATGCATTTGTTATGAATTTCAGCATATATTGATTGAATTGAATAGATTTTGACATGCTGGAATTAGAATTGAGATGATATGATCTTGCTTATGAGTTGTTGAGCTTGTTGTTGGCATTACCGGTATCGAAAGATTACGTCGTTATGCCGTCGAAATGTACCGAGATTGAATATTAATCCGTATATGTATTGCTTGAAGTTAGAGATTGATATGGTGCATTGTATATATGTCATTTCAGATTGGGTTTGACAGATTCGATATCAAGAATACGAGACTTCGACTTGTTCAAACCGAGACTACGACAAGAAAGGTATAATTCATGTGAACACGGGAAGACATGACTCGATTCAGACTGGATACGAGTTTCCCAAAATCACATACTAGATTCTTAATTATGTTTGATTATGATTATGTCTTGTTTATAGATTTATATTCAAGCATTTGAGATAGGAGTCATTGACAGATTGTCAAACTAGACGTTCGGTGTATCGACGCATAGGAGCAGATCATCTCCGATTGTAGACATTCGATACAGATATGACCGAAGTCTAGGAATAAGACGTACCGCCACCCCGATTGGGAGAGTAGGTGGGAGACTTGTTACGTCTTATTCACACCGGGATCCCTAGACTTAGATATGAGTCGAGTCAAAGAATAAGAGTTGAAGAGTTTTATCTGTATTCACTAGTGTGTCATAATTACTGATTTATGTGTTATGATTTTGTATTTACTTGCATGACATGCATGTATACATGTTTTTTATACTGGGATTTGTTCTCACCGGAGTATCCGGCTGTTGTTGTGTCTGTATGTGTGCATGACAACAGGTGGGACATGATCGGGGTCACGCAGAGGATGAGAGATCGAGATAGCGTGGAGATTATGGGTGTAGAAGATTACTAGTGGTTTATTATTAGACATGTACTGAATTTCTAAACACTAGTCTGTTAATTGTAGCCGAATATGTGAAGGTTAATTGTAGTTGAATAAGATGACGGTATTTTATATAATGTCTTGTGCTTGTTTATATACATTTGAATAAATGTTAAAAGCAAAATTTTGACCCACATTTTCTAGCAAAGATCCAATTAATCCCAAAAGATAATCGAGTTAGAGCCCGGGTCCCCACAGACCCATTGCTTCGCGATGCTTCTCAAAAAATGGTCATGGCAGGGACTTTGTCAGTGGATGGGCAACTTTACCTGCGGAGGCGACTCTCTGTACCGAAACGTCTCCTCTTCCCGCAATCTCCCGGATTACGTGAAACTTGCTCAGTATATGTTTGGATCGCTGATGAGACCTCAGTTCCTTCTCTTGCGCTACGGCATCGGTGTTGTTATAGTAGACCAGGACTGGATTAACTGTTTGACGAATGACACCCAACTCTTGGATGAAATTCATCATCCAAACACCCTCCTTTGCTGCAGCCGATGCAGCTATGTATTCGGCCTCAGCGGTTGAATCTGCTGTAGTGTCTAGCTTGGAACTCTTCCAAGAGACAACACCACCATTGAGCTTGAATAAAAATCCAGAAGTTGATTTCGAATCTCCACATCTTATTGGAAGCTAGAATCAGTGTAGCCTTCCAATTTTAGTTCTCCACCCCCGTAAACCAAGAACAAATTCTTAGTCTTTCTCAAGTATTTAAGAATGTCCTTCACTGCTTTCCAATGCAGTGGACAGGGATTCGACTTATATCGGCTTGCAACACCTAGTGCATATGGAATATCAGGCCGAGTAGATATCATACCATACATAATACTGCCTATGGCAGACGCTTATGAAAGGCTGCTCATTGTTTCCATCTTTTCATCAGTCTTAGGGCACATAGACTTGGATAGACTCACACCATGAGACATTTGGAGATATCCTTTGTTGGACTCCTCCATAGAGAATGTCCTCAGTATGGTGTCGATATATGTGGATTGGATGAGCTCCAGCATCATCTTTGATCTATCTCTATAGATCTGTATCCCTAATACATATGATGCTTCACCCATATCCTTCATGGAGAACTTACCAACTCACCATACTTTAGTTGACTGCAACATCCATACATCATTCCCAATGAGTAGTATGTCATTAACATAGAGTACTAGGAATGCCACTGCACTCCCACTAACCTTTATGTATACAGAAGGTTCCTCAGGATTCTTGGCAAAATCAAACTATTTGATAGTGTTGCCAAATCTGAGGTTCTAGCTTCTTGATGCCTGTTTGAGCCCATAAATGGATCTCTGAAGTCTACATAGTTTATGTTCACTTCCTACTGATGTGAATCCTTCAGGTTGAGACATGTAAATCTCTTCCTAATATCCCCATTAAGGAACGCTGTCTTCACATCCATCTGCAATATTTCATAGTCATACGATGCTGCTATGGCTAGCAGTATTCTAATGTACTTGAACATTACGACTAGAGAAAAGGTTTTCTCATAGTCAATACCTTGCCTTTGAGTACATCCTTTTGCTACCAGTCTAGCTTTGAAGGTCACCACCTTCCCATTCGCTCCAAGTTTCCTTTTGTATATCCATTTGTATCCTATGGGAACAATTTCCTCAAGTGGATCTACTAAGGACCATACTTAGTTCGAATACATGGAGTCCATCTCGGACTGCATGGCTTCAAGCCATCTAGGTGAATCGACATCAGACAATGCTTCCTCGAAATTTCTTGGATCACATCCAGGAATGGGCTCACCTTGGCCCTCTTCAAGAAGCAGGCTCAACCTATTAGGCGGCCTTGAGATTATTTCGGATCTTTTAAGAGCTTGTGTTTCTTTGATTGGCTGTTGGAATGTGGGTACTGCTACTTGTGTAGTAGGTGGTTCTCGAATCTTAGCGAGTTCTATCATCCCGCCTTTTCTATCCAATAGAAACTCCTTCTCTAAGAAGGTGGTATTCCTTTAAACAAACACCTTTGTTTCACTCGGATAATAAAAGTAATATCCAATAGAGTTCTTCGAATATCCCACAAAGTAGCACAAATTGGCTCTACTATCCAATTTGTCTCCCACATCCTGCTTCACGTAAGTAGGATAGCCCCATATTCTTAGGTTAGAATATTTGGGCGGCTTTCCCATCCATATCTTATATGGAGTTTTATCCACTGCCTTTGTATAGACTTGATTCAACAACTTTGCCTATGTTTCAAGCTCATATCCTCAAAGAGATGGCGGCAATTCAGTGTATCACATCATAGATCAGAACATGTCCATTAAAGTTCAATTACGACGTTCGAACACACCATTCAATTGGGGTGTGGCAGACGGAGTTCACTGTGAGAGAATCTCATTCTCTTTATGGTATTCTTGAAACTCAATACTCAAGTATTCTCCACCTCGATCTGATCGTAGTGTTTTAATACTCTTCCTAGCTGTTTCTCTACTTCTGTTATGAATTCTTTGAACTTTTCAATGGCTTCAGACTTGTATTTCATTAAATACACATATCTATACCTTGAGTGATCATCAGTTAAAGTAATGAAGTAGGATTGGCCAAATCTCGTGCTAACACTTAGCGGGCCACACACATCTGTAAGGATCAAATCCAACAGATTATGTGCACGTTCCACTTTCTCTAGGAAGGGGGCCTTGGTCATTTTTCCTTTCAGAATGGACTCACATGTCTCTAGAGAGTTTATGTGTCACGAGTCAAACATGCCCTCTCCTACTAACTTGTGCATCCATCTTTGGGAAATATGTCTTAGTCTAGCGTGCCACAATTGTGCTTGGTTTAGACTATCTTGTTTTATTTTGTTTGTCGTTGTTGTTATCTTGTTTACTTGGACATGTTTGTTTGGAATATATTTTATTCTTAAGTTCTAGAGGTCGTTTTTTATTTCACCAGTTCCAATTAAACATTCATTCTAATAAATATTGCAAAAAACTTTGCTATATATATAAACAAGAAAATCCATCTTTATCAAGCATAGAAATGGAAAAAATGTTTTTAACTAAATCCGGAACAAACAAAAAATCTCTCAAAAGTAACTTAAAATTATTGTCTAATATTAAATAAACGTCCCCTATGGCTATCGCAGAAACTCTTGCTCCATTACCCATCCTTAGGAAGGTCTCACCCACCCGCAGTCTTCTACTTCTAGTCATCACCTGCAAATTATTGCAAAATGAGATACACATCCGGTATCCAATACCCAAGAAGTTGAATTAATTGAGAAATGTATTTTAATATAGAACATACCATTGCAAGAACTCTTATGGGCGATATATTCCTTGCAATTCCGCATCCAGTTTCAATGCTTCTTGCAGTGGAAGCAAACGTATTCTCCCTTGTCAAGCTTGTCGGACACCTTAGAAGTGTTTGTTACTCGCTTCTTGTTGGGTTTGTTTGTCTTAGGAGGACGAGAAAACAGGTTTTCCCTTTTTGATGGTGGCTTCATAAATCATAACTAGTCAGCATGTTGACCAACTCTTCAAGGCTTGCCTCCAACTTGTTCATATTGAAGTTCACCACAAACCCATCAAACGAAGAAGGCAGCGACATCAGTAGAATGTCCATGAACAACTAATTGGGGATAACAAGGTCCAGGCCCACTAACTTTTCAATGAGCCCAATCATCCTCATGCCATGCTCACAGACTGATGCCCCTTCTCACAGACGTGATGTCATAAGTTCTTTGACAGTAGCATGCCTTAGTGGACGCATTTATTCACCATAAAACTCTTGCAGGTGGCCGTAAATGTCAGCAGCATTCACAACTTCCTCAAACCTCCTCTGCAGCTTGTTTGACATAGAAGCTAGCATATAGCTCTTGGCTTGCAAGTCATGGTCCCACCATTTGTCAAGGTCAGCCAGCTCCTCCTTAGTGGCATTTGGCTTTGTAACGTCTACAGTTTTAAAAGTGCGGAAATATTTTAAATAAATCGCATGTATGCAATCCTACTTAAAAAACATCATTTAAAAATTATCATAAGCAATTACCAATAAAGATATAGCAGAGTAAAAACGATTAACATCCTAACATCAAACATTAAAATAAAACAGCGTATAAAATACTCATATCCTCTAAATAACATGAAATCATAAATGTGCGGAAAATCATAAGGTGCTCGAGTCGTGTCACTCATCAGGCCTGCTGACTCAGAGTCCAGCACCTCCAGTCTCCTCGACATCGAACTCACCTGCATCACACACACCTAGTGAGTCTAAAGACTCAACACACTTGTATCATAAATAACAAATACCTATACATAGCACGCAATAGTTAAACATATCATAATCAACATATCTTTCATGAACTTTAAAAAGCTATATGTAAATGTGTCAAATTCAATCGTGACGTGACGAAACAGTTCACCGTTAATTATCATTCATCGTTCATCGTTCATCATTAATCATTTAACGAATTCAGTTCATTAGAGGTGACTATCGTAGATCATCATTTACGATGGATCCATCATACACAGAATCGCGGTACCCGGCGGCTGTCGGACAACAGTGACAGGATTACCCATCCACTGTGCTTAGGCCTCATCATCAGCATTTACATATACGTCCAGCAAGTGAATGGAATTCTCGGCCCTTCTCACTTACGCCACCATTGTGCACTAACCTCCAAGGTTGCATCCTAGCTCACCACCGACGGAACAAGCCTCGACTCAAACTTACCTAGACCACCCTAGGACTCTCGTGAACCTACTGAACCCAGAAAATAATCCCATGCAAGCCGCAGCCTCATTCAAATCGCTAATCTCCCAAACCGTCTAAACCGAAGCCAATCCTCTACCTTCTCGTTTTACAGCGCCTGGAAATGGTTCCAGCACAAGCCGAGCCCTTCCAAGCCTTGTCTCAGACCCTCCAGGGTCTGGTCTAAGCCTCAGCTGGGTCTCTGCAATGCTGGTTGAACCCTGTACGCTAAAAACCCAAAGATCGAGCCATCCCCGATGAACCCTCCTCTCGTCCCTTCACCCTGATGCGTCCAGCATCCAATCTAAACCCCAATTCAACCCCTTGACACCAAGTACAGTCCCTTAACAACCAACAGCCGCAGCCCCTTGCACAGCAACCACGAAAACGTGAGCAACATCCAAAAATTGAAAGAAACATGAAAAAAAAATCGAAAGCTTTGCATCCTTGTTGCTAGATCAATATTTTTCATGCACAATGCATTCAACAGCATATATAACGTGTGAGATGCAAAAAAATAGATACAAAGCGTGCCTTTGATGACTCCTACGCAAGAACGATGAAGAAACGAGCAACGGGGAGGCGCCAGAAACTTTCACTTGCAAGAACAAGGACACGGCCGAGCTTCTCAGCTGGTGGTTGCTGAAACCGAGAGTATTCTGATAGAGGGAGGGTGTCGGCTGTTTGGGGAGGGATCAGGTTTAGGTTAAGGTTAATTATGTATTAACTAAATAGTTAAAAATTTAACTAATGGGCCCTTATTGGTTAATTAAAAGTTTTAAAAAATATTTAAGCCCAATAAGCTTAAAATTAGGCCCATTAGACCCAAACACGCTCACGAATAATATTTTGTGTTGAAAAGTTTTTGAAAATAATAGCCGAGCCCTCAAAAAGTCCCCGTTTCGTTAAAAGTTACATACGGTTAAAAATTATGCTCGGCGGGTAAAAATACCCAACAAAGCCCATTTATTGAAAAATACATTTAAAACAACTTATATTAATTAATATAAAATAATCTTGTAATAAAAAATAATTTTCCTGAAAATTCTTCGGTCTTCGGTCTCCGGTCTCCGGTCCTCGTTCGAGCGCAAAATGAATCTAGAAACACTAATGCATGAACTTATGAAATTTCATGAATTAAATCCTATCATGCATGAATTATGCATAAAATGCATTAAAATAATTAAACACATAATTTAAAATAAAATCCTAGATTGCATGCATTCAGGTTACGTGAATTAAATTCATGGACCTTACAACTCTCTCCCCCTTAAACAAAATTTTTTTCCTCGAAATTTAGAACGTACCGAATAACTCCGGGTAGCGACTCCTCATCTCGGTCTCGGTCTCCCAAGTAGCCTCCTCCTCTTAATGATTCAGCCACTTGACCTTAACCATCTGGATCACCTAGTTCCGAGCCTCTTCTCCTGCCTATCCAAAATCTGAGTGGGTTTCTCCTCGAATGAGAGGTGCGGTGTCAGCGGAAGTGTCTCATAGTTCAGCACATTTGAAGGATTTGACATGTACTTCCGCAGCATGGAGACGTGGAACACATTATGAATTCCTGCAAGATTCGACGGTAAAGCAACTCTGTATGCGATTGTACCAACTCTCTCTAGGATCTCAAATGGACTGATGAATCTAGGGTTGAGCTTGCCCTTCTTCCCGAACCTGATCACACCTTTCAGCGGTGCGACCTTAACGGAAACATAATCCCCTACTGCGAACTCAAGATCTCGTCGTCTCTGACCAGCATAACTTTTCTGACGGCTCTGTGCAGTCCTCATCATGTCTCTCATCCTGGCCACTAAATCTACTGTCTTCCTGATAATATCCGGACCCAAATCTGCTCGCTCCCCTACCTCATCTCAATAAACTGGCGACCTACACTTCCTCCCGTAAAGTGCCTCGTATGGAACCATACCTATCGATGCATGGTAACTATTGTTGTATGTTAACTCCACAAGAGGTAACTTTGGCTCCCAGCTACCCTGGAAGTTGATCATGCAAGCTCGGAGTAGGTCCTCTAGTATCTGAATCACCCTCTCTAACTATCCATCTGTCTGAGGATGGAAAGCAGTGCTAAATAATATCTTAGTACCTAGCACTTGGTGAAGACTCTTCCAGAATGTAGACCTGAACCTCAGATCCCTGTCTGACATGATTGACACTGGAATTCCATGCATTCTGACTATCTCTCTGATGTACAGCTGTGTTTACTGAGTCATGGTGATTGTATTCCTGATCGGTAAGAAATGAGCTGACTTAGTGAGCCGATCAGCAATCACCCAGATGACATTGAATCCTCCATTAGTCCTCGGAAGCCTTGTCACGAAGTCCATAGTAATATTCTCCCATTTCCACTCGGGAATAGGGAGTGGTCTCAGCTTCCCTGCATGTCTCTGATGCTCTGCCTTAACCTGCTGACAAGTCAAACACACGGAGACGAATCGCAGAATATCCCGCTTCATACCCGGCCACCAATACAGAGTCTGTAGATCGGTATACATCATCGTACTCCTTGGATGGCTGGAGTACGGGGTGCTATGGGCCTCGCTCAGGATATCTGATAGAATAGAATCACTATCAAGAACCCATAAGCGGTCCCTATCCCTGACTATGTCCTCCACAACTGTATACAGTCTCTGGCCCTTAGCCTCGTCCCTTTGTCTCAACTTCTACTACTGCTTGTCAGAAGTCTGCCCCGTTCAGATTCTGTCTCTTAGAGTTGGCTGTACTGTCAGAGTAGAAATATTCGGTGCCTCGCCCCTGGCATAAACTGCAAGCTCAAATCTCTGAATCTCAGCCTGAAGCGGTCTCTGCACAGACAGATGAACAATCACTGCGTGCTTCCTGCTCAGAGCGTCTGCAACCACGTCAGCCTTACCTGGATGGTAGCTAATGTCGCAATCATATTCCTTCACCAGCTCAAGCCACCTCCTCTGTTGCATATTCAGTTCCTTTTGTGTGAAGAAGTACTTCAGGCTCTAGTAATCTGTAAAAATCCTGCACTTCTCCCCATAAAGATAGTGTCTCCAGACCTTCAGGGCGAATACCACTGCTGCTAACTCGAGGTCATGAGTGAAAGGGGATCGGTTACGGTGCCCTGTTTCGCAACTGAAGTTTAAAATTTGTTTCAACAAGAACATGAAAACCGAGCACCCACTAAGTGTGTAGCAAATACAAAAACACCAAGATATGTCATGCATAGGGTGTTTTAGAAATGTATCTATCAATCTTAAAGATTGATGTTTGGCTCCAACTAAGGTGTAAACTCCTTAGCTCTTGAATGGCAAGACAATCTACAAGCTCTCCTTGCTTCAAAATTAGGCCCACCACTTGCAAGCTAGAACCCCTCTTATTTTGCACTAGAAAAATAAGAGGATTTTTCAAGGAGAAGTATTTTCTTTCCTAAACTATTGAAGAAGAAAATTGAGAGAAAAATGAAGGATAGATCTGTTGCAAAATTCGGCCAAAGTGAGGAGTAGGAGAGAAGGAGAAAAAATTTTTCTTGGTTGGGCAAAAAGCTAAAGCAAAAAGGTGCATGTGCATGCATAGATTATTGAAAAAGTTGCCTCCAACCCTTCACCTCACTTGCGTGTCTACTACTTGGGCTTGTAACAATTACAAGGCCCATGAACTTTTATTTAAATTGTCTCAAACAAATTTGAGACCAATTAAATCTTACTTGAATTTACTCAAGCCTAGTAGTTAAACAATTATTCCAATTGGGCTTTACAAGACCCAATGTTATATAATTAATTCAAAAGTTGAATTAATTTAATTATTTGGACTCTACTAGGTTCACTAGTGTTTAATTAATTCAACACTTGAATTAATTTAATTTAGTCCATAATAATGTTTATGAAAATCACAATTTTCAAATACATTATTTATTTGGCCAATTTTTAATTTAGGAACACTTCCACAAATTAGAAATTACATTTTCCTTACAGAAGTCATACTTCTATTTTCCCTTACGCTTATAAACTCCTTTATAAGACGTTCAACACATTGAACTATTTTACTTCTCAACGGGATCTAGAAAGCTAGTACTTGTGTGGCCCTCAATGGTTCATTGATACAACTAGCCGTGGGTTCACATCTCCATGTGATTCGGACTAAACATGTCCTTATA
>NC_133309.1:17365103-17371145 GCF_012295235.1 Primulina huaijiensis | reverse complement strand
GGGTTCCTCAAGATTCTTAGTAAAACCAAACTCTTTGATTGTACTATCGAATCCAAGGTTCCAACTCCTAGATGCCTGCTTTAGACCATAAATAGATCTCTGAAGTTTGCATACCATATGCTCACTTCCGATAGATGTAAACCCTTCAGGTTGAGACATATAAATATCTTCCTTAATATCCCCATTAAGAAAGGCTGTCTTGACATCCATCTGCCATATCTCATAGTCATACCATGCAGCTATGGCTAACAATATCCTTATCGACTTGAACATTGCAACTGGAGAAAAAGTTTCCTCAAAGTCAACTCCTTGTCTTTGAGTATATCCTTTTGCCACCAACCGCGCCTTGAAGGTCAATACCTTTCCATCCGCCCCAAGTTTCCTCTTGTAAATCCATTTACACCCTATGGGAACGATTCCATTGCTACAAACCACTTGGATGAATCAGCATCAGATAACGCTTCCTTGAAGGTCCTTGGATCACATCCATGGTTAGGCTCATCATGGCCCTCTTCAAGAAGCATACTATACCTCATAGGTGGTCTCGAGACTCTCTCGGATCTTCTAGGAGCTTGTATCTCCTCTCTTGGCTCTTCGGGTGTGGGTTCTTCAATTGTGGGTGTCTCTCGAACTTCTTCAAGTTCTATCATATCCCCTTTTCTATCCAATAGAAATTCCTTTTCCAAAAAGGTTGCATTCTTAGAAACAAACACCTTTGTTTCTTGGGGATAATAGAAATAATATTCCACTGAATTCCTTGGATATCCCACAAAGTAACATAAAATGGATCGACTATCCAATTTATCTCCCACTACCTGCTTCACATAAGCAGGGCAGCCCCATATTCTAAGATAATAATATTTGGGATGCTTACCCATCCATATCTCATATGGTGTCTTATCAACTTCCTTTGAATGGACATTTTTCAACAACAGTGCTGCTGTCTCAAGTGCATATCCCCAGAAGGATGGCGGCAACTCCGTGAACCCCATCATAGATCAAACCATTTCCATCAAAGTCCTGTTACGACGCTCCGAAACACCATTCAACTGTGGTGTAGCGGGCGGAGTCCACTGCGAGAGAATCCCATTCTCCCTAAGATACTCTTGGAACTCGGCACTCAAGTACTCACCACCTCGATCCGATCGAAGTGTCTTGATGCTTCGTCCCAACTGTTTCTCTACTTCACTTCTGAATTCTTTGAACCTTCCAAAGGCTTCAGACTAGTATTTCATCAAATACACATACCCATACCTAGAAAAGTCATCGGTAAAGGTGATGAAGTAGGCACGTCCATGTGATGCTAAGCGGACCGCACACATCGGTATGGATCAAATCCAATAACCCTTTGGATCACTCCACATGGCCCTTGAAGGGAATTTTGGTCATCTTTTGTAGAGGCCCGTATTTCGTACTTGAAAATTTGCGGAAAAATTTAAAATTTTCTCTTTAAATAAATAAAATGTCTCCTTCATAAAATATACTGATAAAAAGATCCAATGTTTAAAGTAGCAGCGGAAGTAAATAATGTTTTAAGAATAACAACTTAAAATAATTCGACAAAATAAAAACTGAGATTGGAATAAAAATATTAAGTGCTGAAAATGAGGTCCTCGGGTTCCTTCTACTGCCGACCCACGATGGCTCACTGGTCCCCGCCCTAAGTCCCGACCTCATCAATACCTACAACAATCAAGTCTAGTGAGTCAAAAGACTCAGCATGTTGGTGATTAATTATTTAATTGTTGGTGATTTAAAAGTGGGGGAAATTATCTACCTAGAAAAGATTAAGGAAAGATAACAAGGAATGAGTTGTCAAACCAATTTAAATCTTTTCAAGGAAAGGATGACCGATTTTTATCTAGTTGTGAGTTGACAAATTTAATTCCTACAAAATGAAATGGCCGAAAATTATAATAAAATGGAAGGTAAAATATTTCTTACATCTTGTATTTTAATTCTTTAGAGTTTTATCTACCCATTAAATAGTTTAGTGAATTAATAAATTAATTAAAGGATAACATTATCTTGCATGCATGACTAAATCTATAAATTAAATTACTAACATGTTAAATTGAAATTTCTTAATTAAAATAAGTCTAGATTAACTTATCTCAATTGGTCACATATTTTAATTAAGGCTTTTAAATTAATTATTGGACATAAAAGAACTTATTTACTACTTATCTCAAATTAATTAAATAAATCCTTGAACCTTCTTTTACATTAAAATAAATTATTATTTATCTTAAATAAGTTCTAGGAATGTTTTCTAATCATTAAATTTTTATCTTAAACTCCAACTCCGGTCCGGCCTCGCTTATTTAACTGAAAAGATAAAACTAAACTTATGCGATTAAAAATGAATAATCATGACCAAACAACTTTAAAATGCCTTAAATAATAAAGAAATCATTTTTAATTTAAAATACTAGAAATTATACATGGCTTATACGTAGCCTGATTTAACGGGTTCTACAACTCTCTCCCCCTTAAAAGAAATTTCGTCCACGAAATTAAAACTAACCGAATAACTCAGGGTAACGACTCCTCATCTCTGGCTCAGACTCCCACGTAGCTTCCCCCTCTGAATGATTAAGCCATTTGACTTTCACTAGGTGCAATATTTTGTTCCTAAGCTTTTTCTCCTGTCTGTTTAAGATCTGCACCGGTCTTTCTTCATAAGACAGGTTCGGAGTGAGCTGCAACGGTTCTAAGTTCAAGACATGCGGAGGATTTGCCATATACTTTCTCAGCATAGAGACGTGGAGCACATTGTGTACTCCGGCCAGATTCGGCGGAAGAGCAACACGATAAGCTAACGTCCCAACACTGTCGAGGATCTCAAATGGTCCAATGAATCTCAGACTAAGCTTTCCTTTCTTTCCGAACCACATGACACCCTTCATAGGTGCTATCTGCACGAAAACATGCTCGTCGACCGCAAACTCTAGATCTCTCCTCCGCTGATCTGCATAACTCTTCTGTCGACTCTGAGCAGTCCTCATCCTATCACGGATCTTGACTACTACATCGGCGGTCTGCTGAATGATCTCCGGACCCAATTCTGATACCTCCCCAACTTCATCCCAGTGAATAGGCGATCTGCACTTGCGACCATACAGTGCTTCCTACGGAGCCATACCTATAGACGACTGAAAACTTTTGTTATAGGTGAACTATACCAATGGAAAATTCGACTCCCAACTCCCTGAGAAATCAATGACACATGCACGGAGAAGATCCTCTAAAATCTGTATAACTCTCTCTGACTGCCCATCTGTCTTAGGGTGGAAAGCTGTGCTAAACGACAACTTCGTACCCAGAGTCGAATGCAAACTCTTCCAAAATGAAGAAGTGAATCTAGGATCGCGGTCAGACACGATAGAAACGGGAATACCATGAAGTAGGACTATCTCCCGGATATACAACTCTGCATACTGAATCATGGTGAAAGTCATCTGAATAGGCAAGAAGTGCGCTGATTTGGTAAGACGATCAACAATCACCCAGATAGCATTTGATCCTCTGGCTGACTTCGGCAAACCGGTCACGAAGTCCATGGTAACATTCTCCCACTTCCACTCTAGAATCGAAAGAGGCTTGAGCATACCTGCTGGTCTCTGATGCTCCGCTTTTACAAGGTGACATGTCAGGCACTCTGATACAAAACGTCTGATGTCCTACTTCATGTCGGGCCACCAATACAGTAATTTCTGATCTTTGTACATCTTCGTACTCTCAGGGTGAATAGAGTACGGCGACATGTGGGCCTCTGATAAAATATCTGCTCGTATAGAATCGCTGCTAGGAACCCACATTTTGTCTCGATATCTCACAACACCGTCGCTAACTGTATACAAGATACTGCCCTTGGCCTCATCTCTCTGCTTCCACTTTGCCAATTGCTCATCTGCTGCCTGCCCACTGCGAATACGGTCTAGAAGAGAGGACTGAATAGTCAAGGTAGATAGACGGGGAACTCTACCTCTAGGATAAGTCTCTAGGTCAAACCTCTGCATCTCAAACTGAAGAGGTCTCGAAATTGTCAAATGAGCCATCACTGCGACTTTCCTGCTCAATGCATCCGCGACTATATTAGCTTTGTCCGGGTGGTAGCTAATGTCACAGTCGTAATCCTTTACTAGCTCCAACCAACGCCTCTGACGCATGTTCAGCTCTTTCTGCGTAAAGAAGTACTTGAGGCTCTTATGGTCGGTAAAGATCTGGCACTTCTCCCCGTACAAATAATGCCTCCAAATCTTTCAGGCAAAAACTACGGCTGCCAACTCTAGATCGTGGGTAGGGTAGTTCTTCTCATGGGATTTTAACTGTCGAGAAGCATACACTATCACTTTCCCATGTTGCATCAATACTGTGCCTAGACCTAGCTTCGAAACATCGGTATACAATACAAACTCACCGGGCCCTGACGGCATGGCCAATACTGGTGCGGAGATAAGAGCTTGTTTCAAAGTATCGAAGCTCTTCTGACACTCATCGCTCCACAAAAATTTAACATTCTTCTTTGTCAATGATGTGAGTGGAACTGCGATGGAGGAGAATCCCTGAATAAACTTTCGATAATATCCTGCTATCCCAAGGAAACTGCGGATCTCTGAGGCATTTTGCGGCACAACCCAATCTCTGACTGCTGCAACTTTCGCTTGGTCTACCTCAATACCACTGCTAGAAACGATGTTGCCTAAAAACGCCACCTTCTCTAACCAGAATTCGCATTTACTGAACTTTGCGAATAAATTATGCTTCTGCAGGGTCTGCAAAACTGTGGTTAGATGTCTGCTGTGCTCCTCGTGATTCTTGGAGTAGAAGAAAATGTCGTCTATGAATACTATCACGAACTGATCAAGATACGGCTGAAATACGCGATTCATGAGATCCATGAAGATCGCTGGCGCATTCGTCAAACCGAACGGCATCACAAGGAACTCGAAGTAGCCGTAACGAGTCTTGAAAGCAGTCTTGAGAACATCGGATTCTCTCACCCTCAACTGGTGATAATCGGAACACAGAACAATCTTTGAGAACACTGAAGCTCCCTGCAACTGATCAAATAAATCCTCAATCCGCGGAAGTGGGTACTTGTTCTTCACTGTAACCATGTTCAACTCTCGGTAATCAATACAGAGCCGTAACGAACCATCCTTCTTCTTCACAAACAAGACTGGCGCGCCCCATGGTGAAACACTCGGGCGAATGAACTCCTTGTCAAGAAGTTCCTGGATCTGCTTCTTCAGTTCTGCCATCTCTGTCGATGCTAATCGGTACTGTGCTTTCGAGATCGGTACCGTACCTGGCATAAGCTCAATAGAAAACTCCATTTCTCGCTTGGGTGGCATACCAGAGACGTCATCAGGAAACACGTCTAGATTAACTTATCTCAATTGGTCACATAAGCCCAAAATTGTAAGTTGACAAATTTAATTCCTACAAAATGAAATGGCCGAAAATTATAATAAAATGGAAGGTAAAATATTTCTTAAATCTTGTATTTTAATTCTTTAGAGTTTTATCTATCAATTAAATAGTTTAGTGAATTAATAAATTAATTAAAGGATAACATTATCTTGCATGCATGACTAAATCTATAAATTAAATTACTAACATGTTAAATTGAAATTTCTTAATTAAAATAAGTCTAGATTAACTTATCTCAATTGGTCACATATTTTAATTTAGGCTTTTAAATTAATTATTGGACATAAAAAAAACTTATTTACTACTTATCTCAAATTAATTAAATAAATACTTAAACCTTCTTTTACATTAAAATAAATTATTATTTATCTTAAATAAGTTCTAGGAATGTTTTCTTATCATTAAATTTTTATCTTAAAACTCCAACTCCGGTCCGGCCTCGCTTATTTAACTGAAAAGATAAAACAAAACTTATGCGATTAAAAATGAATAATCATGACCAAACAACTTTAAAATGCCTTAAATAATAAAGAAATCATTTTTAATTTAAAATACTAGAAATTATGCATGGCTTATACGTAGTCTGATTTAACGGGTTCTACA
>NC_133309.1:17343570-17364088 GCF_012295235.1 Primulina huaijiensis | reverse complement strand
AAGAATATCCATCTTTATCAAGCATAGATATGGAAATAATGTTTTTCACCAAATTGGGTACAAACAAAACATCTCTTAAAATTAACTTAAAATCATTGTTCAAAATCGAGTAAACATCTCCAATAGCCTTGGCAGCAACTCTTGCTCCATTGCATATAGCGGATTGCGAATCGAAGACTTTGTCAAATTTGTACTGAATTGTAAAACAGATAAATGTTATTGACTATTTAAAATATTTGGTAAGATATAAAGTATGGACTTTTACTTTATAAATATTTACTCCCACTGTTTTGACATCTTTCACTACCCTCTAGTGAAAACGGGAAACTCCTTTCCTCAGTAGGTACGTAAGGTCCAATTAGCGAATTATGATCCCGAATAATATCAACCAATCATCATTCCTAAAAGGCAGTTTCCAATTGCATCTCCATGCAACCCTTTACGTGAACTTTTGTCGCATGTTTTATTAGGACCCAATAATATGACGTCGTTCATCTTTACGTGTCAAGCCTTACCCATCGATGTTGAACCTTAATTGACGGTCGCCATGAGTTCCCTCAATAATATGAGCCGAAATCATGGGAGTTCCACGTAGTTCACATCACCGTGTCAATGGATGTCAGAGCTTTTCGGTGTCCAAGGCCCCCCAATAATATGAGCCGAGCCCCAAACACGGGTAGCGTTCATCATGCACCCATTGTCGATGAAAGACATGGAAATTATAAACACCTTTATAATTCCCCTTTTCGGACTTGATATTAATTTTGAATCTAATTCAAAATGAGGGTTTTTAATTTTGAAAGGTCTCATCATTAATTTTATTTTAAAAGCTCGCCATGTTTGATCGTATGATTGCCGGATTCATGCAACTTTGTTATGATCATAATAATAACGCACATACTCATTATTTATAACATATCATGCATATATTATAAATAGTAAACAAAACAAGGATGAACAATCGCCCCAAAACTAATGGCCCGTGTGAGCTAAACACAGGCCTAGTGTGAGAACCCGAGATTTTACAATCCGAAGCAAATCAAATTTCAGTAAATTTAACTCGAAGAAACAGCTTCAAAGCTCGGAGATTAACTCAACGGGAGGCCAAGATGGAAGTAACTGCATCCATTGAAGTACTGTCACGGGAGGATTAAAACCCCAGCTCAAGGACTCAATTCGTCAGCTCAAAGTAGCTCAACCAATCTTGTCCTAACAAGAACAAAAAGGGAGCTACAAGATGAGCCAAGAGTTTGGACAAATTAAATGTGCAAGAAATAACCTTTGAGTTAACCCATGAAGGAGCTGCGGAAGGAGCTGCGGGAGGAGCTAAGATCTAGTACATAATAATGATGCAAGAAGTGACCCTTTAGAAAATCAAGGTGACTCTTAAAGCTTACATGGAAATTCAGAGTGCAATAATGGCTAGCATGGGAATTGAAGAATGCATGGAAAAGTGAAGTAAAATTATGGCCAATCTCGGAGACCAAGATTTCGGCCATGATGGGGCTAGGGGGAATGATTTTTGTGTGCCTATAAATACTACCCATTAGGTTGATAAAAAGGCATCCCAAAAGCAAGAGAGAAATTCGGTTTTCCTTTTTTTCCTCACCCTACAAAATTTCGGCCACCCTCTTCCACAAAACTCTCCAAAATTCGTCCAAGGAAAGGATAAGTCGAAGTCGAAGTGCTGTCAAAATCACGACTCAGTATACTCGAAGTTATAATCGAAGTGCTGCTCAATTAGAGATCACAGTTGTTGAAATAGCGTCGAAGTGCTGCCCAATTTTCAACAAGAAATTTCCTTCAAAATACTGTAAGTGGGCTTTTGGTTTACGTAGCTTCTTTCTAATTTTAAACTTTGATATAAATAATGTTACATGCATGAAGGTGTGTCCTTTTTCGGAAATACTAGTATGTTCTGTTTAAAATTTCGATCGATTATGTGTTCTGTTCTGTGCTTCGAATTCCTTGAATCCGCTGTGTCAGTAGGAAAATTCTTAAATCTGAATGTCTGAAAACTTCTGCCTGTTACTTCTGAATTCTGTTGCACTGTTACAATTCGAATTTGAAATGGGACGAGAATTGAAATTCTGTCTGGCCCCCATTGGTGGGTATAAAACCATGTTCTGTTCTGGCCCCCATTGGTGAGTATAAAACCATGTTCTGGCCTCACCCCTTAGAGGACTAACATATTGGGGACAATTTGACCATGGAAATGAGATGAGTAACAGTGTGTTTTTCCTGTTCTAAAATGATATGAATCGCCTCTGTTTTGTTCTGAATCATTTGATAAGGTCCGCCTTTTATTCGTTTCGTTTCTGTTGTGTAAAGATAAGAATATTGAGTTTCGAAAGTATGTTAAAAGAAATTTTTAAAGAATTAAGTTCTATATGTATCTTGGAATCGATCGACCCCCAACTTGCTGAGTGTTTCCCAAAACACTCATGATCGAGCAAAACTTGCACTGTGAAATCCTTAATAAAAATATGGTTTGGTGTGCTCAAAATTTATCGCAAGTGCACGATGTCAAGTAATAGTATAATGTACCGGAGTACGAGTATCGTTCCACTGAAGACTGTATTTAACAATTGTTATTTTTAGTTATTGAACATTTAGCAACGAAAATTGATTTGATTGTTTTAACACTACTATTCTTAAGCAAATATGCAAATAAAAAGATTCAATAATTAACTGATGGAAGATAATATCTAAAATGGTTGATTAAAATTCAATGAAAAGAAGGATTTGTGGGAAATATCGGTTCACCTACCCCTCATTAATTAATTAATTCGTTCGATATTGATTTACGCTTCCGACAGGATTTCCTATTCAATTGAACACACTCTCTCGAGCTATGCCAAACTAATTCGACTCAATGAAGTAATTAAATGTCTTTAATTATTTATCAAGAGTGAATCGCATGTCGATCTGTGAAATCCCCAAGTTTTCAACCCTTAGGACTATGACTATCGGCGCGTATCCAATTTCATATATCTATGTAAATTGTAGATCCACGGATTATACTACTCGTTCCTATCACAAGTTATTCTCTCGAACTCACTCGCGATATAAAATTTGTTATTAAAGTTAGCTACGCTTTAACAACACGCTAAAACAATAGTATAATCAAGAACAAATCGACAATCGAAATAAAGATTAACTAAATCAAAGTCTGAGGTAGGATCCCCTTAATTCCCAACAAATATTAAAAAGTTAGCTACTAGAATTCATAGTAAAATCGACACAACAATGTTTAAAAGATAAAAACTAAGTTAGAAATACTAGAATTGACGAAAAACGCGAAGAACGGTGCCCGGAAAGTGTCGAATCTTCAACTCCAAGTTTTTTTTTTCTCTCCAATCCTTGTTGGTTGCTGCAATATGTCTCAATAATCCTCCAAATCTCGTGCCTCCCCTTCCCTTATCAGCCACACTCCCAAAATAAGGTAAAGAATCGGCTGCCAAATCTTGCCAAAATTAGGTAGCGCTCGGGCGGTAAAGAATTACCGCTCGAGCGCCACACTCTCTGTAAAACACTTGGGGAGTGCGGCTTTCGGCGCTCGGGCGGTAGAAAATTACCGCTCGAG
This sequence comes from Primulina huaijiensis, assembly GCF_012295235.1. NCBI lineage: Eukaryota > Viridiplantae > Streptophyta > Magnoliopsida > Lamiales > Gesneriaceae > Primulina > Primulina huaijiensis. Next base: position 17,360,502 of record NC_133309.1, on the reverse strand, counting down.
CGCCACATCTTCTGTAACTTTTATTTGTGGATTACTTCTCGCGCTCGGGCGGTAAAGAATTACTGTTCGAGCACCGTCTCTTCTGTCCATTGTCTTCTTGCTGGTACACTTTGCTCCGATTTCCGTTTTCCGGCCAGTTTACCTGCAAATTCGTTACGCCCAGGTGAGAAATAATCAAATGCAACTGCTTACTCTAAAATGGACAAAATGCACGTGAAATATACGCGTGCACAATACAAACGCACACAAACTAATGCAATAAAACACGTAAAAGCCACACCTATCAACCCCCTCATACTAACCTTTTGCCTGCCCTCAAGAAAAATAGGTTACCAACCACAACCAAGATACGAAAACCAAAAACACAATAGTGAAAGTACTAAAACAACTAAACCGATGGTGAAACAGCACTGCCATTCACGCCTTAGCGGGCTTTCTGAACAACATCCTATTAGTCATTTACAGCATCCATTAACACCCCTCTCATAACACCTTGTAGCATTTTGACGCGAATATAAAATGTGGTCGTGTGTGTGTGCTGTGGGTTTTACTAGCTTGTGCTTCAGACAGTTTTATTCGCGAATCGTGTGAGTCACCAAATCAACAGTTCAACACAAGTTTTTCTATCCTGCGTTCTGTTTTTATTCGTGACCAATCAGTAAACACAAAGCGGTATAATTTCATAGTTTTACAACAGGAATTAGGGAGTCCATATCCATGAGTTTTCAAACGGCTCAACAAGATGGGGAGTACACTGATCATTTTCATTATGCACTTGTCAGAATATTTATCTGACATTCCTCATCGCCTTACATCTCCATCTTTTTAGCCTTGGGATAGGATTTCATCCCTTTTTGGCTCCCCCACACCTTACATCCCTTTTTTTTTTGTTTTTAGTGCATAATTTTCTCATATGTACTCCATAGGTTCTGAATATAAGGTGTTTGCATTTAAATGACCTAGGGATGCTTTTTGGGTTCTATGCACAATTGGACAAAGAGGATTTGAGGTATGCTTTGGTTATCTACTCGAGTTAATGCTACCGGTTGGTCACTCCTGTCAACAGATATTCATTCAAGTGCAACTCGCATATCATGTTTCTTTCAGTTTCCCCCACAGATATTTTAAACTCACTGTCATTCACATTACTACCAAAACCCACTTTATGTGCGTATAAAGTAAACATTTCAATTCACCGGGGGCTGTATAACGAGTGATAAGACTAAGCAACATGCAGTTTATTTGTCCCACAATCATCATTGGCTACCAATTTACTAGTTTCACCATCCATGGACACTCATGCACGACAACAAAANCCAATTTACTAGTTTCACCATCCATGGACACTCATGCACGACAACAAATATGAATACGAGAAAGACGACCCCCTCATACTAAAAATGTGCAATGTCCCCATTGCACAAAAGACTCAAAACACAGAAATGCAACCACTAATGCAGACTCATAAACATAAGAGCTAACATGCCAGACTGAAACAACGGTAAGAAAGAAAATAGAAAGCGGTAAAGAAATAAAAGTGCAAAGAAGGGGAAACAGTAAACTCCCCTAATCAAGGCTCCTCCTCGTCGTGTTCCGGTGGTGGCATTTCGGCTTCATTCCCCTGATGAAGATAGTCAAACTGAAACTGATAGGGGGGAATGAACGGTGGACATCGTGGTATAGTCCCTGGGTTTATGCCTCCGTGGATGAGCATGGTGCGCATCATGGAGTCGAGATGTGCAAGATGGGTCGCCACGTTGTTGTTGACCTGCTCCTGGTGAGCCATGAAAGCCAGACTCTCATCCATTTTCTCGTTCTGAGTGCGCCTGCGGGGCTGTGGGCGACGAGGGACAGCAGCGCTGGATCCACCGGCTTCCTCCGCCTGAGTGGGGAAGTCCACCCGTCGTTTTGCCCTTTTTCGTTATTCATCTTCCTGACAAATTGGCTTCATCGGTTGAAGCCACTCCTCGTCGTCCCGGAAGTTTACCCCTGCTTGTGCACACAATTCGGATATGATGGTCGGAAAGAAAAGACCAATGTGGCTGTTGTGAGCACTCAACATGATCTGAGAAGCTATAAGTTTGCCCACATTTATGTCGTATCCTTGTGTCAAAGCAAAAAGTAGCACCGCTCATTCCTTTTGCACCTCGCTCTTATGCGAGACTGGCATCATCCTACGGGCCACAAACAAATACCACAGGGCAATGTTAGCTTTCAAGTATTTCTCGTCAAAACAGCTTGGCGGTCCGGCCAACGGTTTCCACATTTCACCCGGGTGGCATAGAGTCTCGATAATCAAGTTGTAGTCGAGAGCAACCACCAACGCCTGGAAGTTAGAGTCATCGACCTCGGCCGTTTCTAAGAGGGAGTTAATCGTGGCAGAATCAAACGGCACAAGCCTTCCTCTAACAAATGCCCTACTATCAGTTCGTTCACCGACATTAGCATAGAATTCCCTAACCACGGACACCACAGCCGTCTTAGATGGCTCACTAAGTTTTTCCCATCCTCTTCTTTCCAAGTCCACAAGAGTTGGCATGTATCTATTGTCAAAGGTACGACGAAATCCTCTTTCGGCAATGGGGTTTCTATGTATTCTAGCATGGTCATATCTGTCTCTAGCCGCCGCATTCACAAAGCGTGTTCTATCAAACGAGGAGGAAGAGGAAGAACCGAGAGTACCTTTCAATTTCATTGGTGCCATAGTGGTGTTGACGGAGATTGTGCCATGAATCGGAGAAGATGATCGGAGTGATGAATATTCTTGTTTCCTTACGAAGATTGTTCCACCGTGCCGAGGATTTGAGTAAGCACTGAAACTCCTGCACAGGAAAATTGAAAAGGGGGTGAGAGGAGTTAGGGATTTGGGGAGAAATTTTCGCAGAATGAAAAAGGGGAAAAGGTTTTCGCGTTTTTATCTGCAGGAGCATCCGAGCGGTAGAAAATTACCGCTTGACCGCCAGGTTCTCTGGAATTATTTTCGCGAAATGAATGGCCGCGCTCGAGCGGTAAAATATTACCGCCCAAGCACCGAGCTCTCTGGAAAATTCACACCCAACACCTTTTTTTTTTTTATATATATATAAGAACAAAACAACAGTAAAAAAAAATAACACATACTGACAAGAAAGAAAAATCAAATTAAATGCAAGAGAGGGGAAAGAAAAGTAGTTCTCAATTTACAGTCGAGAGCTAGACTGTAGGCCGGTCTCAGTTTGAATTGTCTTGGAACCGGGGGATTCCAAGTTGTGGCTCCATTATGCCACCCATGTAGTGCTTCAGTCGCTGGGCATTGACCATAAATGTCCCATCTTTCCCATCGTGCAGTTCCACAGCTCCATACGGGTATACATTAGAGATCACGAATGGTCCAGACCATCGTGACTTCAATTTTGCAGCAAACAGTCGCAATCGGGAGTTGTAGAGTAGAACATTGTCCCCTTCCTTGAATTTCTTCTCGATGATCCGCTTATCATGGGCCTTCTTCGTCTTCTCCTTGTATGACAGTGCAAGATCATATGCCAGGTTCCGGAATTCCTCTAACTGATCCAGTTGCAGCAGACGTCGTTCATCTGCGTCAGTAAAATTAAAGTTCAATGCTTTTGTGGCCCAATACGCTCGATGCTCCAACTCTACAGGTAAATGACATGCTTTACCAAACAACAACCTATATGGTGTAGTGCCTATAGGTGTTTTAAAAGCAGCCCTATATGCCCAAAGAGCATCATCTAACCTCACCGACCAATCTTTCTTACTGACATCCACCATTTTTTCCAAAATTCGCTTGATTTCTCGATTAGACACCTCAACTTGACCACTTGTGTGGGGGTGATAGGGGGTAGAGATCTTGTGTGTGACACCGTATTTGCTCAAGAGTTTTTCAAATAATTTGTTGCAGAAATTAGTGCCACCATCACTAATGATTGCTCTCGGTGTTCCAAATCTGTTAAAAATATTTTTCTTCAAAAATTTCAAGACCACCTGAGCATCATTAGTGGCATATGCTTCTGCCTCTACCCATTTAGACACATAGTCAACCGCCACCAAAATATATTTTTTTCGTGAATGAACTGGGAGACGGTCCCATGAAGTCTATCCCCCACACATCAAAAACCTCACACTCAATGATGTTATTCAATGGCATTGCATGACGGTTAGAGATGTTACTTGTCCGCTGGCATTTATCACAGGCTAGCACATAAGAACGAGCATCTTTAAATAGGGTTGGCCAATAAAAGCCACATTCGAGTACCTTAGATGTCGTCCTTGTTGGTCCAAAGTGACCACCTACCTCACGGTCATGACAATGATTGAGAATTTGCCCAAACTCCTCCTCTGCAACACACCTTCTTATCATAGAATCTGCACAAATCTTAAGCAAAAACGGTTCATCTCAAAAATAATATTTCACGTCAGAGAAGAATTTCTTTCGTTGGTGAAATGATAGATTTGGTGGTGGTGTGCCTTTGACAAGAAAGTTAGCGAAATTCGCATACCAAGGACAGTGTCTCACCTCAAATAGTTGCTCATTAGGAAACCAATCATTTATAGCATGATCTATACTGTCATTACTAATCAGCTCCAACCTAGACAGGTGATCCGCCACAACGTTCTCGACACCCTTCTTATATTTTATTTCTAAATCAAATTCTTGTAACAGTAAAATCCACCGAAGAAGGCGTGGCTTTGCATCTTTTTTAGCAAGCAAATATTTAAGTTCAGAGTGGTCGGTGTAAACAATGACTTTGGACAGAACAAGATATGAGTGAAATTTGTCAAGAGCAAATACTATTGCAAGTAATTCCTTTTTAGTTGTCACATAATTCAATTGAGTCTCATCTAAGGACTTACTTGCGTAGTAGATTGTATGAAATACCTTGTTTTGCCGCTGGCCAAGCACAGATCCCACCAAAGTATCACTGGCATCGCACATGACCTCGAATGGTAGATCCCAATCTGGAGCCACCAAGACAGGAGCCATCACCAAGCGCTCCTTCAAATCCTCGTATGCCTGTAAACAGTCAGAATTAAAATCAAAGGGCATATCTTTCATAAGTAAGGAAGATAGAGGTTTGGCAATTTTAGAAAAATCTTTGATAAAACGCCGATAAAAACCGGCGTGGCCTAGAAAACTTCTAACTCCCTTTATGGATGTCGGAGGTGGTAAGTTCTTGATAACTTCGACTTTTTCCTTATCCACCTCTATTCCATGCTCCGATATCTTGTGCCCTAATACTATCCCTTCTTGCACCATAAAATGGCACTTCTCCCAATTCAGTACCAAATTCGTCTCCTCGCGTCTCATCAACACCACCTTCAAATTCTGCAAACAGTTATCGAAAGAAGGGCCAAAAATCGAGAAGTCATCCATAAAAATTTCAAGGAAAGTTTCTATCATGTCATGAAATATAGCGGTCATGCATCGTTGAAAAGTGGCAGGGGCATTACACAAGCCAAAAGGCATCCGTCTAAAAGCAAAAGTGCCATAAAGACAAGTGAAAGTGGTTTTCTCTTGGTCCTCAGGTGCAATCATGATTTTGTTATACCCCTAATACCCATCTAAAAAACAGTAAAACTCATGACCTGCTAACCTCTCTAACATTTGATCAATGAAGGGCAGTGGAAAGTGATCTTTACGGGTAGCATCATTTAATTTCCTATAATAGATGCACACACGCCATCCCGTAACTATCCTAGTGGGTATCAATTCATTTTTTTCATTGGTGATCACAGTAATCCGACCTTTTTTCGGAACACATTGAACAGGACATACCCATGCACTATCAGATATAGGATAGATAATACCTGCATCAAGGAGTTTGATCGTTTCTGCTTTTACTACCTCTTGCATCTTTGGATTTAATCTTCTCTGAGGTTGCACAAGAGGCGAGTATTTATTTTCCATCAAGATCTTGTGCATGCAGACTGATGGGTTGATTCCTTTGATATCTGCCACCTTCCACGCAAAAGCACTCTTGTGTGCTTTCAAAACTTCCAACAGTTTGTCCTCCATCCCCTCTGTCAAAGCAGCAGAAATAATGACAGGTAAAGTGTTATTCTCACCTAAGTATCCGTACTTTAGGTGTGGAGGCAATGATTTGAGATCAAGCGTCGGTGGCTCCTCCAGGCTTGACTTCTGAGGGAGCAAGTCTCTTCGATCTCTCAAATCTTCTAATCTCATCCTTATTAGGCCTCTTCCATGGCTGGTTGGCATTGAGGTATACCACTATTTCGGCTTTCTCTGCATCCAATTCATCTTCTGCCATCTCGGTAGTAAGAGTGGCCTCCAAGGGGTCCCTAATAGCATCCTGCACATAGTTAGACACAAAAGCATCAAACGCATCAATTCTATAACAACTATCAGAATGCAGTGTGTGCATTAAAAACGTCAAAAGTAATCTCCTCTTCTCCCACTCTCAATCTTAACTTCCCTTCTTGCACATCAATCAGAGCCTTGCCAGTTGCAAGGAACGGTTTCCCCAAAATTAGAGGCATCTCCATATCCTCCTCCATGTCGAGTGCCACAAAATCTGCAGGAAAGATAAATTTGTCCACCTTAACTAACACATCCTCAATCACTCCTCTTGGATACTTGACAGATCTGTCAGCCAGTTGTAAAGACATCCTTGTCGGCTTAGGTTCTCCCAATCCAAGTTTCCTGAACACAGAAAAAGGCATGAGGTTAACACTTGCACCAAGATCACATAACGGTTTATGAAAAACAACATCACTAATCATGCAAGGAATAGAAAAACTCCCTGGATCTTTGAGTTTCGGTGGGATCTTGTTTTGCACCAAAGCAGAGCAATTTTCGGTTAGATTCACTGTCATGTGATCCTCCAATTTCCTCTTGTTTGCTAAGATGTCTTTTAAAAATTTAGCGTAACTCGGCATTTGCATCAAAGCATCGGCAAAAGGAATATTAATATGCAATTTTTTAAATATCTCAAGAAACTTACCGAATTGCGCATCCAGTTTGGCCTTTTTTAATGCTGCAGGAAACGGAGGAGGTATAACAATTTTAGATTGTGCAGTGGGTGTTGGTGTAGTGTTAGAAGACTTACCTTTAGATGTCTCATTCAGTTCATCCGGCACTTGATTTTTTCTTTTTTCTCTCGACTCTAAAATTTTCCCACTCTTCAACTCGATGGCCTTCACTTGCTCTTTTGGATTTGTTTCTGTGTTACTTGGCAAGGTGCCCGGCTCTCTACTTGGTATCATCTTGGCCAACTGTCCAATTTGATTCTCGACCCCTTTTATCGATGCATCTTGGTTTTGAAGTCTAGTTTCAGTGGATGAAATAAACTTAGACATCATTTGCTCCAAGTTGGACTTTTCTTCTCTAGGAGGATCAGATCTGTACATCGGTTGTTTTCCATATAGTTGTCCTCCCTGTGGTCGATTCTGACTGTTTTGGCCACCCCATGAGAAGTTGGGATGTTGCCTCCATCCAGGATTGTATGTATTCGAATAAGGGTCATTCCTTGGACGGTTGTGGAGCCCTATTTGATTGACCGGTGCCTCGTTTTGCACATAAAATGGATTGTCATCTTGACAGTCCTTCACAAAATGTTCACCTCCACACTTTTCACAGAATATCTCTTGAAGACGCATAGCTGTGCCACCCATGTTCAAGCCATCTAGTTTCCTGTTCAACACGTCAAGTTGTGCAGTAATTGCAGAAAAATCAGTTACCTGATGAACTCCTGTACTTCTCCGCTGGTTGTTCCTTTCAGATTGAGGATGATAACTGCTAGTATCCATTTCCTCCAACAACTCATATCCTTCTTCCGCAGTTTTTCTCAACAAGTTCCCACAAGCAGCAGCATCTATCATAGTACGGTTAGGCGTAAGCAAACCATAGTAAAAAGTTTGAACGACTAACCCAAGTGGTAATTCGTGATGTGGGCATCTTCGTAGTAGAACCTTGAAGCGTTCCCATGCCTCATATAAAGACTCCTGGTCGAATTGAGCAAATGTTGTAATGTCTGCCCGCAGCTTCATGGTCTTTGATGGAGGAAAGTATTTAATGAGAAATGCTTTGACCATGTCTTCTCATGTAGTGATCGAACCTATAGGCAAACAATTTAACCATGCTTTAGCTTTATCACGTTAATAGAAAGGAAACAAACGCAACCTAACAGCATCATCAGAAACTCCATTGAATTTAAAAGTATCGCAAATTTCAAGAAAATCCGCGATGTGCGTGTTTGGGTCATCTACTGCAGTTCCTCCAAATTGGACTGTGTTCTGAATCATCTGGATTATAGCTGGCTTGCTTTCAAAGTGATTTGCCCGCACAATAGGCCTCACAATGCTAGGGCGTGCACCCTCCAAACAAGGCTGGGCATACTCTAGCATCGGTATGCGCCGTGGCATCTCAACTTGTCTATCTTCACGCTGTTCCTCCTCACGTTCTTGCTCGTGTCTCTCCATCAGTTCTTTAAGTCTCTGTTGTTGTCTTCGCCTGCGGTAAGTTCTTTCAATTTCAGGATCAAACTCAAGCTCCACGTCAAGTGACTTTGGCATGCACTAGACAAGCTATCTGGAATAAAATATGGAGTGTTAGCTCAAGAGAAATAAAGTAATGCTAAAGAAAATAACTAAAAATAAAATTGTAGATTGACAGTCCCCGGCAACGGCGCCAAAAAATTGATCGAGCAAAACTTGCACTGTGAAATCCTTAATAAAAATATGGTTTTGTATGCTCAAAATTTATCGCAAGTGCACGATTTCAAGTAATAGTATAATGTACCGGAGTACGAGTATCGTTCCACTGAACACTGTATTTAACAATTGTTATTTTCAGTTATTGAACATTTAGCAACAAAAATTGATTTGATTGTTTTAACACTACTATTCTTAAGCAAATATGCAAATAAAAAGATTCAATAATTAACTGATAAAAGATAATATCTAAAATGGTTGATTAAAATTCAATAAAAAGAAGGATTTGTTGGGAATATCGGTTCACCTACCCCTCGTTAATTAATTAATTCGTTCGATATTGATTTACGCTTCCGCCAGGATTTCCTATTCAATTGAACACACTCTCTCGAGCTATGCCAAACTAATTCGACTCAATGAAGTAATTAAATGTCTTTAATTATTTATCAAGAGTGAATCGCATGTCGATCTGTGAAATCCCCTAGTTTTCGACCCTTAGAAATATGACTATCGGCGCGTATCCAATTTCATATATCTATGTAAATTGTAGATCCACGGATTATACTACTCGTTCCTATCACAAGTTATTCTCTCGAACTCACTCACGATATAAAATTTGTTATTAAAGTTAGCTACGCTTTAACAACACGCTAAAACAATAGTATAATCAAGAACAAATCAACAATCGAAATAAAGATTAACTAAATCAAAGTCTGGGGTAGGATCCCCTTAATTCCCAAAAAATATTAAAAAGTTAGCTACTAGAATTCATAGTAAAATCGACACAACAATGTTTAAAAGATAAAAACTAAGTTAGAAATACAAGAATTGACGAAAAACGCGAAGAACGGTGCACGGAAAGTGTAATCCTCCAAATCTCGTGCCTCCCCTTCCCTTATCAGCCACACTCACAAAATAAGGTAAAGAATCGGCTGCCAAATCTTGCCAAAATTAGGTACCGCCCGAGTGCCACATCTTCTGTAACTTTTCTTTGTGGATTACTTCTCGCGCTCGGGCGGTAAAGAATTACCGCTCGAGCGCCGTCTTTTCTGTCCATTGTCTTCTTCCTGGTACACTTTGCTCCGATTTCCGTTTTCCGGCCAGTTTACCTGCAAATTCGTTACGCCCAGGTGAGAAATGATCAAATGCAACTGCTTACTCTAAAATGAACAAAATGCACGTGAAATATACGCGTGCTCAATACAAACGCACACAAACTAATGCAATAAAACACGTAAAAACAACACCTATCAACTCACCCCTTACAAATTTCAGATAAAAATGAAGAACAAGTGAACGAGGAGGAGCAAGAAGCTTTCTGGGGCTGGTAAACAATGACCAAGATCAAGAGACAATTTATTTTTGTTTAGTTTTCCGCATTTCGCAATTATGATGTATTTTATTTCATTGTCATTGTAAGACAATATTTTATTTATGAAAAAGACTGGTTTGATTTGATACGAGGCTTTATCGTTTTCAATATAATTGTTAAATAATGCCGGATGTCACTGATAATTCGGACTCGGGGCGTGACACCTAGGTCCAATCCTAGGGAAATGCATGGGATGCAAATGCAACTTTTACATAAGCTTCCAATATTTACATGTCTTCGATCTTCATAATCATCAAGGCCACCATCTTCCAATCTTGATCTTCCACTATATTAATATTTACAAATAAATATCCATGGCAAATAGGGATACATCTCATGGGGATGGGAACGGGCCATAAACCAAGCCCATTTGTAAATTGATAATTATTACAATCATTAAACACAAAATATCCTGGCATACACCTAACAAATTGGGCTTGGACTTTTGATCATCCTTCATGCATAATATCACATATCATACACTATCAATTAATTATCACAATAATCAATTGATCCAATATTATATATCTTGATCCAATCACTAACTGCCACGATTATAAACTAAATTAACAAAGTATACAAACCCTTTTGTCTACTTTCTAATTAATTTATTTATAACCGAATTTCTTGTAAATCACAATTTAATATAAATAATTAAAGTCTAACTTCAATTATTTATTTCATGATAAAATATTTGCAACTTTTGTAAATTTAAACTTAAGGGGCCAAAAAATCATTTTTCACCAAAAACATTTTGGTGCATTAAAATTTCACAAATTATGTTAGTCATCTAATGGCCCAACAACTTCAAGGCCCATGACAGTTTGATAATCTTAAACACTTTTGGAAACCCTAGTCGTCATCGCTATCGCCAGAGCTCCGTCGCCGGATTTCGGCCAATTTTTTTAAAAAAAATTATTTAAAAACATGGAGCTGTTCGGGCAGCCCCACGGGTAGCTCGAGCTGCCCGAAATGGGCAGCAACATGCTACCCAAAAACGCCTTTCGACGGCCTCGATTTTTGTTGCAAAAATTCATCTCATGCGGTTAGAAATCGACCTCAACATAATATTATGTATATGCTACACAAAATAGTATCCTTAGCTCATGATACCACTTGAAAGGGGATCGGTTATGGTGCCCGATTGCGCAACGGAAGTTTAAAATTTGTTTCAACAAGAACATGAAAACCGAGCACCCACTAAGTGTGTAGCAAATACAAAAACACCAATATATGTCATACATAGGGTGTTTTAGAAATGTACCTATCAATCTTAAAGATTGATGTTTGGCTCCAACTAAGGTGTAAACACCTTAGCTCTTGAATGGCAAGACAATCTACAAGTTCTCCTTGCTTCAAAATTAGGCCCACCACTTGCAAGCTAGAACCCCTCTTATTTTACGCTAGAAAAATAAGATGATTTTTCAAGGAGAAGTATTTTCTTTCCTCAACTATTGAAGAAGAAAATTGAGAGAAAAATGAAGGATAGATATGTTGCAAATTTCGGCCAAAGTGAGGAGTAGGAGAGAAGGAGAAAATATTTTTCTTGGTTGGACAAAAAGCTAAAGCAAAAAGGTGCATGTGCATGAATAAATTATTGAAAAAGTTGCCTCCAACCCTTCACCTCCCTTGCATGTCTACTACTTGGGCTTGTAACAATTACAAGGCCCATGGACTTTTATTTAAATTATCTCAAACAAATTTGAGACCAATTAAATCTTACTTGAATTTACTCAAGCCCACTAGTTAAACAATTATTCCACTTGGGCTCTACAAGACCCAATGTTATTTAATTAATTCAACACTTGAATTAATTTATTTTAGTCCATAATAATGTTTATGAAAATCACAATTTTCAAATACATAATTTATTTGGTCAACTTTTAATTTAGGAACACTTCCACAAATTAGAAGTTACATTTTCCTCATAAAAGTCATACTACAATTTTTCCTTACGCTTATAAACTCCTTTATAAGCCGTTCAACACATTGAACTATTTTACTTCTCAACGGGATCTAGAAAGCTAGTACTTGTGTGGCCCTCAATGGTTCATTGATACAACTAGCCGTGGGTTCACATCTCCATGTGATTCAGACTAAACATGTCCTTATACGAGCATACCCCAATTGCTCCATTCTTAATTATCAACTCCTTGATAATAAAAACGTCAGAACTCAAGTCTGATAGTACCCAACCAATCATGTTAAATGCCTAGCAACATCTCTTACATGATTCCCTAGGTATCAAATGATAGTGCCTGCAAGAACCATTCAATTATGGTTAGCGTACAGTACGGTCCCTTCATCTCATATATCCCGACCGATTCGACAACCATTGGTATATCGAGAGTTTTCAATGAATCGATACTATGTGCCATGTCGTAGTTGCATCGATGGTGTAATCTATGAAACCCCTTTCATAATTACCACCATACTCTGATCACAGATTTCATACTACATACACATAAGATATCCATACCCGAAGGTAAGCGATGAATCCCGACTACAATGCATAGACTCCTATATGTTTCGACAAAACACCCAACCTTTCCATCGGATGACCCCATTTGCGTCGGTAAACAAGTCAAAGTGCAATGCTAGCACATAAAGTCTCAATATTGTCCCGAGTCATAAGGGCTAATGGTGTACAACCATAAACTAGGACGTTTACACTTGATAAGTGAGAACCACTTGGAAATTCCTTTATGGAGGGTTGTTCAGTGCACTCTAAAAAGAGCACCTATCTGCATGTTCGGACATCACAATGTCCCCTACCAATGAAACATGGTACTCACATCGCAGATACTAGTCTCGAACTCGAGCGGCCTATATCTTTCTTAGCGGCGGCTGAGTCGACTAGGAACTGTTTAGAATATACAGTATTCCAAATATGAGTTTCATGATACTCATCATATGATCATCTCATATTCTTTCTACTATTTGTATATTCAAGGACTTTATCTATGCAACTAGCATGTTTATACAGATAAAGAAGTGCCAAAACAAGAATTTCAAATTTTATTAAAATAAAGACTGTTTATACATAGAGTTTCATTATGAACACTCGGCCAACACTTGGCTCGACGTACACCTACTCTAACAATGAGTCGGGTATTTTTTCTCATGAACCTTCAGTTGTCTGGACGCATAGGCTATCACTATGTCCTACTGCATCAGAACTGCGCCCAACCCAAGCTTAGATGCATCTGTATATACCACAAACTCTCCTTGCCCTGATGGCATAGCTAGAACTGGTGCAGTGGTCAAAGTCTGCTTCAGTCTGTCAAAACTCTCCTGATACTCAGGTCCCCAGATAAACTTGGCATTCTTCTTCGTCAGGGCGGTCATAAGCACCGCAATAAAAGAGAAGCCCTGGATGAACTTCCTGTAGTAACCTGCCAATCCCAAGAAGCTACGGATCTCTGTCACGCTCTTAGGAACTGGCCAATCTCTGACTGCCTCTACTTTGCTGGGGTCGACCTCTGTGCCATCCTGAGATACAATGTGTGATGCGAACACGGATGGTCAAGCTCCAAGGAAAGCATGGGATCCTTTAGAGTTGCCGGAGGGACCAATTACGAGGGGACGACTGAAGAGGTTCAAGGAAGCATTGCATGGGCTTATGAGCAAAGATGGCCTTTGAAAGAAAAGAAAATGAGAGGAAAGAGGCCAAAAAGAAAACATATATGGCCCAAAAAGGTGAGTTGAGACATTTGATGCACACACATGAACAACTTGTGTTGATTCTTTATAAAGAGATCCTCTTTAACACAAGTGACATTGTCGGGTCCCTTTCGAGCATTGTTGTTTCACTTTTGCAGGAATTTGATTATATATTTCCGGAGGAGCTACCTCAAGGACTACCACCATTGAGGAGGATTGAGCACCAAATTGATTTTGTACCCGGGAGTGCATTACCAAATCGTCCAGCTTATAGGAGCAATCCGGAGGATATTAGTTGGAATAAAAATTTTAGTGCTTAGTTTGAGTTAAACTTCAAGTTCGTATTACTTACTTGGCTCGTAAAATCCCGGGTTCTCACAGAAATAACACACTTTTATAATAATACTCAACAGAAAAGAAAATATAACTTCTCAAAGTCTATCATCAAAGATATTATATCTATTGAAGAATGGGGTATATCTCCATTAGTTGAAAAAGCGTTTTATTCCCAAAGTCATCAAATGAATTTTAAATTTAATTTTTGAGATTACTTTGAGAGTTTTAATAAAAATCTATTTTATGAAAATGAAAAAAGAAAACATACATAGTTTTTAAAAATCTGTGAAAATGTTTTCAATTACCCAATTCCAAATTGGTTATTAACATGGTGGAAAATATTTGGTCCATCAGCAAAACTTTTGCCTGAGGTTTTCAAAAAACCAATGAATACTTGGTTAAATGTCTCTTCAAATATTAAAAAATCATTCTCTGAACATTGGATTGGTGACAAAACTTTATGTCTATTCTGCATGAAATTTGGAATCCCTTGGATATGGAGATGGCAACCAGAATTTGGTTACACTGATGAAGACATTCCTTGCTTATGGAGAGTCAGTTCCACAAAATTTTGTGATAAATTATTACGAAATGATCCTGAAACAGGAAAACCTCATGGATTCGAAACTCTTCAAAAGATGGAAGAAAAAATTTCTTTATATAAGAAAGATTTTAATAAGCAGCAAGAGAAAGAACATGATTCAATGAGTCCTTTCAAGCTTCTCACTCAGAAATATTCTGATATTTATTTAAAAGAAAAAATAATTGAAGTCTACATTGAAAAAATGAAGAAATATCTTTATAAGAATATTGGATGCTATGACTCCAAATCGGATAAATCCATGGAATCTGTAAGGTCCAGGAATTTAATTCACGTAACCTGAATGCATGCAATCTAGGATTTTATTTAATTATGTGTTTAATTATTTTTATGCATTTTATGCATAATTATTGCATGATAGGATTTATTCATGAAATTTTAAAAGTTCATGCACTATGATTTTTCTGTTGCATTTCACGCTCGAACGAGGAACGGAGAGCGGCGAATTATCAGGAAAATTATTTTTAATATAGGATTAATTTTTATTAATTAATATAAGATGTTTTAAATGTATTTTTTTCAAAAAATGGCCTTTGTGGGGTATTTTTATCCGCCAAAGCATATTTTTCAGCGGTACGCAAATTTTATCGAAACGGAGGACTTTTTGAGGGTTCGAGTAATTTTTTCAAAAACTTACCAAAACGAAATATTTTTTGGGAGTATGTTTGGGGTTGATGGGCCTATTTTTGAGCTTAGTGGGCTCAAAACTCTTTTCAACTTTTTAAAGGATAACTAATGTCCCATTAGAGTTTATTATACCATTTTATTATTCCCCTAAACCTAAACCTAAATGTAACAGCCGACACTCTCCTTCCCCTATCAGCTTTCTCTCGGTTTTCAGCACCTCCCTCAGCTGAAGGCTTCGGCCATATCCATTTTCTTTCAAGAAAATTCTCCGGCGCTTCCCCGACACTCGTTCTTCGACGTTCTTGCGTAGAATTCATCAAGGCACGCTTTGTATCACTTCTTTACTCATCACTCACGTTTTATATGCTGAAGAATGTGTATATGCATGAAAAACTTTCGATCCAACCTTGTGCATGAGAGATTTTCGGTGTTACATGTATTTCTTGCATTTCCTTGATCGTTGGCCACGATTTTCTGGTTTTGTTGTGTAAGGCGCTGCTGTATTGTGACGACAGGGAGCTGTTAATGTCGAGAGTGATGAGGTTTAGATGCTGGAGTCGAAGCTTGATCGAGTTAATTAGTTGAGAATGTTTGAGGGCCGATCAGGGTTGATGCTTGTTTGGACTCGATGTGGCTAAGAAGTAGGTTTGAGACACATCGGCGGTGCAAGGGTCGATCCAAGGCTTATACCAGACCATTTGGGGTCTGAGTCATGGTTGGGGAAGGCCCGAACACTGCTGGTCCTGTCCTAGCAGCCGCAAGGGAGAGTTGAGTGAGTTTGTCTCGATTGGTGTGTTTTGGGAGAGTAGCGATCGTGCGTGTCATGTAGGCTGCATGGGGCTGTGACCGTGGCTCAAGTAGGTCCAGTAGGGTCTGGTCTAGGACTAGGGCAGGCTGGTTCGTTACTGGTACCGTCGGGAGTAGTCTAGAACCATGATTTTGGAAAGTGAGCAAATTGCTTTAGGAAGACCGAAACTCCAGCAACTTTTTGGGGCTGATTTGAGGGGCTTGTTGGTCTAGTCTTGGTGATTTTAGGGCCTTCTAGATGTTTTTAAGGTGTGGTAAAAATTTGAAAAAAATTTTGGTTAATTTTCGGGTTGATTCGGGCTTAAACCGGGACTCCGATCCAAGTTTTAAAACGAATTGATTAAGTTTTGAAATGAGCTCGAGTTTACGTTTAAGAACATTTTTAAATATGTTTTGTGATGATTTAAGGAGTTTGGTAAGCTACGGGTCGAAATTTAGAGGTCCATGGGTAAAAAGGTCATTTTGGGTTTCCAGTGGCAAAATGGTCATTTCGTACCTGAGTCGAGATTTTTGTCCTGGCAGCGCCCTGAGCACATTTTATCATGTTTTAAATGTTTATGCATCACGTTTATGATTTTATGAAATTATGATAAATACGGTGCATTCTTGGTTTTAAGAAATAGTTACGTATATGCATGTTTTTATTAAGTGGTGAATATGATGATGTTTTTTTGAAGGATGAGAATTGGTTGTGACTAACGATGTATATGTATTCGATGACATGAGATATGATGAGCTGAGGCCAAGGCTCAGTGGACGGGTAATACTGTCGCTGATGTCCCCGTCGCCCGTTACCGTGGTTATACATAGATAAATCCATCGAATAGAGCTGATACGAAAATCACACTTAATGAGCTGA
>NC_133309.1:17337678-17343470 GCF_012295235.1 Primulina huaijiensis | reverse complement strand
GTGGCACTTTCAAGAGGAGTCTCCCAAAATTCTACAAAAAATTCTAGTTAAAAATGGGAATTTAGAGCGTCAATCTGGTGTATTTACAAGAATCGTGGTTTTCAAAAACGTATTACTACCTAATAGAGAATAATTAAGCATGAGTAAGTCAACTCTCTTTATTCTAATTTTTTTTAAAAAAAAATATTATGTACAAATAGTTATAATAATCGTTAAGTACATGCTACATGTTTCAACGCTAGAATTTGGGGGATTCAAATAAATTCCATTATCTCTGTTCAACTACATTCAACTAAATGTGGCACCATGTATTATGTCCATGTTTTTATCTCTAGCCATGATTATCTATTTCTCATCCTCTATCTTATCATGCCTCCCGAGTAACCATTTTTGGCATTGCTACTATTGTAACGTACCGAACTTTTTAAACTATTTGAAATTTGCGGAAAAATAAAAATCTTCTTAAATAGATAATAAATCTTCAAAATGCGATAAAGATAAACTATTAGTCCAAAATATTTGCAACAAAAATATTACAAAGATAGTTTGCGAAAATTAAATATTTAAAACAACGTAAGCAATGACATGAAAATCAGAGTATTTGAAACATGCTAAAAGTTCTTAAAACCTATGCGATCCTCGGGTTTAGCCTCCTGCGGAGACCAATCTGGCTCATTATTCCCCACCCCTCGTCTCCTCATACTCGTCCTCACCTATATCGATCATACATAAATGTGCCTAATCAGACAAAACCACAGTACTGGTGTAGAACCCGAAAATCAGATTACGTATAAGCCATGCATAATTTCTATTATTTAATTAAAATGAATTTTTATTTAAATATGAAGTATTTTATTTATTTTAAAAGAAGATGTTTAGTTTTATCTTTGCAGGGTAAATACGCGAGGTCGGACCGAAATTTGGAGATTTAAGATAAAATTAATAATAGGAAAGATATTCCTAAATTTAATTAAGTCAATGAATAATTTAATTTAAAGAAATAGAATGTTTTAAGATTTATTAAATTAATTAGAATTAAGTTGTTAAATAAATTCTTTTAGGTTCAATATTTAATTAAAGCTTAAATAAAATAGGTAAGCAAATGGGGGTGAATTAATAAAGGTCAAATATATTCAAGAAATTTAAACATAGCATTTAAACATTTAAATTTGAGGTCATGTATGCTATGCAAGATTTTATCCTAAATGGAATTGTTAATTCACTAGAAAATATAATGGGGGGTATTAAACCTTAAGCATTTAAAATATGAAACTAAAGTAATAGTATACCATGCAAATGAGTAATAATTTTCGGTTAAGACAATTCAAAGGTGTAGTAAATCTATTCATGTTACTCTCAATGACCATTAAGGTGAATTCATTCCCTCACTNTATGCTAACAAATCAACATGTAGATGCAGCAACAATAAGAATAAAAATCAACGGCAGCAAGGGAATGGAAAGCAATTCAAAATTTCTTCAACTTCTTGACTTGTAATCCCCATCTTAATGTATATTATGGCACCTTTAACACCTCCTATAGCATTCCTCTTCATTGCCTAAAAAACCTACACCCTCACCTTCGAAAAACATCAGAAAAACAACAACTGAAATCGAGAGAACAGCAGCAGAAAAGTAGGAAAAGAAAAGAAGTTCCAACTCCGACTACGTTGCGTCGTATTCGTTGTATTGATTTGGTTTTGTCAAAACAAATTCCAGGCATGTATATATTGTTTCTTTTCTCTTCAATCAAGTCCTATAGATATTTTAAAAACATTATATGTTCAGGATTCATGAGGCAACACGAAATTTACAGCAACTTGGCAAGAAAACTGCACATGCACACTCACGGCCTTGGATTTAGAACTTCACGATTTGAGATGTTTTGTTGATTACAGGGTGTTGCTTCGTTTCCACGCTCACATGGCTGCTTCCAGGATTGTTTTAGAGTGTGTTAGGGTGTGGTTAGTTCATTGGTTTAAGTCCATACACTCAAGAGAAAGATTTGAAGCAACATTTCAATGGGTTACAGATTTTGTGCCAAGTTTCTGTCACTGAGATGTTTAATGAGTGGGTTCGAATCTTGGCTGTCCTAGGGGCTGTAGCCTTGGTTAGAACTTTGCTTTAACATGTCAAGGACGTGACCAAATCATCTCTTCAAGGATTGGTTCACGGATTCATCAAAATTTCACCAAAACATCACAAGTACATTTCGGTTCTTCATATTTCTGTGTGAGTGAGTTTCGGGTTTCTAGTGTTTGTATGGATGATGGTTGGCTCCTAGCCCGTTGCCATGGTTCATACAACACTCCATCATGTCTAGATTGAGCCATGGTTGATCAAATGACCAATGGAATGACCCAAGACAGTAAAACAAGTCAATAAACCACACTACATAACAAGGAGTGCTCTCGGGTGGGAGCTGTGAGTGTCTTAGGTAGTGTCTTGGTTTGTGATTGACTTTTAGCTCTTAGCCATGGTCCAAGCCATGACTTAGGATGTTGGTAAGAGTCCTTGGGCGGTGGTTCAAGCCCATGGCAAATATTTTCAGAGTTTGCTCTACAAACAAGCAAGCTGCCGCTGCTGTATTTTCTGTTTTTGATAGCAATNTTAGAGGTCGTACAAGAATTTACGGTGAAAGGTGCCAAAATGACTCTCGAAAGAGTGTTTTATGTTTTTGGATTCCTTTCACCTATTTTCGTGTTTTGCAATTCTTGTGCATGTTTTTCAATATGTTAGGGGTATTTTTAATCATGGTTAAACGTCGGTTTAATGTTGGTTCGGGTTCGTACGAAGCCATAATTAAAAATAAAGTTAATTGTTCTATTCGTCTCATTTTTGGTTCTATTGTTAAGTTTTGGCCAAGATAAGATTATTTGCATGTGTCACTTATTAAAATTAAGTCGCAGCAAGCCTGGGAGCGATCCAACTCATCCGGTAAAATAAGGGTATAATTATATTACGTGCATAAAATATAAAATGTTTATTTTTGAGATATATGCTATATGTCTTGTGGCCACCTTATGCTTATGGGTTTGGAAGTCGGTAGGAACAACTGAGGACCTCTCCACCCGGTGGCTTACGACCAGTTTATGATTATGTATGGGTACGGACATCCAGTCCAAGGGCTGTGATTGATCCCTACCACCCAGTATGCTGTGGTTTAGTCTAATCAGGCGCTCACGTTATGTTATGGGCCACTTGCTTAGAAACATTATCTCTACCATGAAATTATGATATGTTATGACAGAGCTCTATTGACCAAAGCTTTTACGTATGATTTTCAGATATGCACGTAGTTATAATTATCATGATACGATTTTCACCGTATGCTTTACGATACTTCATTTTTACGTTGCATGCGATTTTATGATATATTTACTTGTTATTCACGATATATACATGTTGAGTCTTTAGACTTACTAGACTTGATTGTTGTAGGTATTGATGAGGTAGAGACCGCGAGCAGAGACCAGTGAGCGATCTTGGGACAGCAGTAGTAAACCCGAGGACCTCATGATTTAATTTATGCACCTTTTATCATTCAAACTTCATTTTAACATGTTGGATTATTTTTAAAGTGTTGTTTAAAATACAATGTTGACTTCCGCTGTTATTTTAAAGTTAAAATTATTTACATGTTTATTTTACAAATTGGGCAAGTTATTTATTTAGTTAGAAAAATTTTTATAATTCCGCAAATTTATGAATACGAAATACGGGTCTTTACAACTGGGCTGGTAGGGATGTCCAGTACCGCATACATGAGATCCCCGATCATACTTTACCAGGTGGATTGGTCTCTGGTCATACTTTACCGTTTTCCAATCCTGATCTAAACCCGGTCATACTTTACCGGGGTGGAGAGGTCCTCGGTGATAAATATAAAAATTGTACATTAATTAAATGTTTTATAATATAAATTTATAGTTTTTGTTTTATTAAATGTTTAAATATTATATGTTTTATAATAAATTGTATAAAAAATAAGTTGTTGTGTAATTATAAGTTTTTACTATTTTTACAGGTTCGATAAAACAAGAATAAACTTGGCGTTGCAAATGAGATTGAGATGATTCTTGGACCTGTAGAAAGTTGGTGATAATATCTACAATATCGGTGACAAGTATGAGATAAAAATCTTCTCACAATTGGGATCAAATTAAGCAACAAACAAAGTTACCAAAGGAATTGGATGGGAAGATTTTCAAAAGTGGTGTGTATTAAAATATAATTTCTTGGAACACCAATAAAGACTTATGTGTAAAATATAATATTTTATTTGTGGTTGTCTCCACAAATTTGGATATAAATAGGGGTGCATTGTAATGAATTGAGATATCCCTCATTCTATGAACAAATCTTTGAGTTCATAATATTTCTCTCTTTATTTTTCTTTTATTTCATCATTTAATTTTATATTCAAAGTTTTATACTTTGAATAATGAGTAGCTAACTTCCCAAGGTTGAGATGAAAAGATGAAGCTCTTGGTATGATAATAAGGTTATTTAAAGATAATAATCTATGTTTTATATTATTTAATCATGATTTATTGTTTATGTTATATTTTTTCTTTAAGTATTTTTATACCCTACTTATAAGTGGGAGTTTTGATTTATTTTTGATATATGTTACACTAAATTCTTGGTACCATTTATATGTTTGTTTGGTTTTACCAACCATTTAAAGTGGATGCCTTGATTTATTATATATCAATATATCATATTATTAATTTCTTGGTACCATTTAAATGTTAGTTTGGTTTTACCAACCATTTAAAGTTGGAACCTTGATTTAGTGTTTACAAATATATATAGCACAATAAATACTTGACAACATCTAAAGTTTTGATATATATTTTATACTTATAAGAAAATAGTATATAACATAATATAAATATGATTATTTAATATATTGGAACCATTTTATTAAGTGGATTTCAATAATGTTCATTAATGTTAACTTTATTAAAATATCAAGAGTGGATCCTCTAATTTCAACTACTTAAATTAAAATTTGAACAATTAAAAATTACCAATTAAAGATTCAAACAATTAAAAGAAAAAAAAAACAAAAACAAAAACAAAAAGACATTGTAGTGGACTTGTAATGACCGTAGCTTCTCTGTGGATACGATATCGGACTCACCTAATTATACTACTTGCGGACAAACTTCTATTGGGAGTGCAACAATCAAAGTCACAACAAGTTTTTAGCGTCGTTGCCGGGGAAGTATATTTAATTTCAAGTCTATTTAATTTTCTTTCTTTGAATTTTTTATTGTTTTTGTGTGTTTTTCTTCTTTTTCTTTTGCATTTGCATGAGCATTATTTGGTCACGTACACTTAGTGGTCGACTCATTCGAAATAACCCATTATTTTTACAAAACATGGCGGAAGAACCCATCCAAGAAAATGAAGATGAAATTCAATCTCAACATGATCATGATAGGCGAAGAACACTTAGAGATCACATGAATCCTACACGTACTAGTGCACCTTCATGTCTAGTTTTTCCCCCTGATGCATCTCATTTAAATTTTAAGCCTGGTATTATCCAACTTTTACCCAACTTTCATGGCTTAGAATCTGAAAATTCATACATGCATTTACGAGAATTTGAAGAAGTGTGCAACACATATAATGATCTAAATTGTAGCATGAACACCATTCGACTTAAGCTTTTTCCTTTTTCTTTAAAAGATAAAGCTAAAACTTGGCTACAAAATCTTAGATCGGGATCCATTCGAACTTGGGATGAATTGCAACAACAATTTTTGAAAAAGTTTTTTC
>NC_133309.1:17259111-17336295 GCF_012295235.1 Primulina huaijiensis | reverse complement strand
TAAAGCAGGTACCATCATATGCCAAATTTTTGAAAGACTTGTGCACCGTGAAAAGAAAATTGAATGTGAAAAAGAAAGCATTTTTAGCCGAACAAGTAAGTGCAATTATTCAAAATAATAATAATTTGAAATACAAAGACCCTGGTTGTCCTATTATTTCATGTATTATTGGAGAACGAAAGATTAAAAAAGCCTTGCTTGATCTTGGAGCTAGTGTGAATTTACTTCCATATTCAGTTTATCAAGAACTCAATCTAGGTGAGTTAAAACCTACTTCGGCAACACTTTTACTTGCGATAGATCTGTTAAAGTGCCAAGAGGTATGGTAGAAGACGTGTTGGTCCAAATTGATAACTTTGTATATCCTGTTGATTTCATAGTTTTTGATACACAACCTATCGAAGCTTGTAATGCAATTCCTGTAATTTTGGGTCGTCCATTTTTAGCAACTTCTACTGCTCTTATAAATTGTAGGAATGGAATAATGAAGTTGTCATTTGGTAACATGACCTTGGAGCTTAATGTTTTTAATCTTTGTAAGCAACCACATGACAAAGGAGATGAAAGTGAAGATGAAAATCTTATTGAAACTCTTGTGGAAGAAAACATTCAAGAAAGGAATACTCGTGACCAATTAGATATTTGTTCAATTGATACTGTTAAAAAAAATATTGAAATTGATCTTGATGATTTTATCAGGTATCACTCGTTACCAGGATCAGAGAAAGAATTTGAGGCAAAATATGAGAACAAAGATGAACCACCCATATTGGAGTTAAAACCTTTGACAGAAGAATTGAAGTATGCATTTCTTGGAGAAGATGAAACATATCCGGTGGTAATTTCTTCCAAACTAGCAAGTGATCAAGATGGTAAATTAGTTGATATGCTTAAAAGACATAAAGATGCAATTGGTTGGACATTAAAAGATCTCAAGGGCATTAATCCACTAATTTGCACTCACAAAATTCATTTAGAAGAAAATGCTAAAACATCTCAACAACCACAAAGGAGATTAAATCCGCACATGAAAGATATTGTGAAAACTGAAGTTCTCAAACTACTTGATGTTGGAATTATCTATCCTATTTCTGATAGTAAGTGGGTAAGTCCAACACAAGTAGTTCCAAAAAAATCTGGTATCAAAGTGATAAAAAATGAAAAAGGTGAATTGTTAACAAGTCGAGTCTCATCTAGTTGGCGTATGTGTATTGATTACAGAAAATTAAATGATGCCACTAGAAAATATTATTTTTCCATTACCATTTTTTGATCAAATTTTAGAAAGAGTGGCAGATCATCCCTACTAGTGTTTTCTTGATGGATATTCAGGTTATTATAAAATTCCCATTGCACTTGAAGATCAAGAAAAGACTACATTCACATGTCTTTTTGGAACATTTGCATTCAGAAGGATGCCATTTGGTTTATGCAATGCCCCAGCAACATTTCAAAGATGTATGCTAAGCATTTTTAGCGACATGGTTGAGAATTGTTTGGAGATTTTCATGGATGATTTAACTATTTTTGGGAGTACATTTGATAATTATCTTGAAAAATTAGAAAAAGTTTTAAAAAGATGTGAGGAAAAAGGTCTTATTTTAAATTGGGAAAAATGTCATTACATGATTAATTCTGGGATTGTTTTGGGACATATTGTGTCATCTCATGGAATTGAAGTTGATAAAGCAAAAGTTGATGTCATTGCCAATTTACCCCCTCCAAAAACCATTAAAGAAATTCGTTCATTTTTTCGACATGCTGGATTTTATAAGAGGTTTATAAAGGACTTTAGTTTAATCTCTAAACCCATTTGTAACCTCTTAACAAAAGACACTGTATTTGAGTGGACTCAAGAATGCCAAAATGCTTTTGATAAAATCATTCGACATTTAACATCAGCTCCTATCATGCAACCTCCTGATTGGTCTTTGCCATTTGAAATCATGTGCGATGCGAGTGATTATGCAGTTGGTGCAGTATTGGGTCAAAGAAGAAACGGTAAGCCTTATATGATATATTATGCAAGTAGAACTTTAAACAATGCTCAAATGAATTATTCCACAACTGAAAAATAACTACTTGCTGTAATATTTGCATTAGATAAATTTCGTTCTTATTTGATTGGATCAACGACTATTGTGTTTACTGATCATTCTGATATTAGATATTTGTTGACCAAACAGGATGCAAAGCCACGACTGATACGATGGATTTTGTTGCTCCAAGAATTTGACATTGTGATCAGAGATAAAAAAAGGAACCGAGAATGTTGTAGCCGATCATTTATCGAGACTAGTAACAGGATCATCTTATGAAATGACACCAATCAACGCTAATTTTCCTGATGAACATCTATTTTCAGTTACTACTACACCTTGGTTTGCTAACATAGTAAATTTTCTTGTGACAGGAAAAATGCCACCACAATGGAGTTATTAAGATATAAGAAAATTTTTGAATGAGGTAAAAAAATTTTATTGGGATGATCCGTATCTGTTCAAGTATTGTCCGGATCAAATTTTTCTGCGTTGCATACCCGACAATGAGGTAAGTAGTGTCATTAAATTTTGTCGCTCAGAAGCATGCGGAGGACATTTTTCTTCAAAGAAAACAGCTGCAAAAATCCTGCAGTGTGGATTATATTGGCCCACTTTGTTTAAAGATACCCACGAAATCTGTAAGATCTGTGCAAATTATCAAAAATTGGGAGCGATTTCAGAAAGAAACATGATGCCTTTGAATCCTATCATTGAAATTGAAATCTTTGACTGTTGGAGAATTGATTTTATGAGACCTTTTCCACCTTCGTTTGGATACTTGTATATTTTAGTTGCAGTTGATTATGTTTCCAAATGGATAGAGGCAATTCCATGTCGAACAAATGATCATAAAAACATCATCAAATTTTTAAAAGAAAATATTTTTAGTAGATTTGGAATTCTTCGAGCCATGATAAGTGATGGGGGAACACACTTTGTTAATAAACCATTTGTTTCGTTGATGAAAAAATA
This sequence comes from Primulina huaijiensis, assembly GCF_012295235.1. Lineage (NCBI taxonomy): Eukaryota > Viridiplantae > Streptophyta > Magnoliopsida > Lamiales > Gesneriaceae > Primulina > Primulina huaijiensis. Next base: position 17,333,281 of record NC_133309.1, on the reverse strand, counting down.
TGGTATTACTCACAAAATAACTACTCCTTATTATCCTCAAACAAATGGACAAGTTGAATTAGCTAATAGGTAGATAAAGAAAATTTTGGAAAAAACTGTTAACCCAAATAGAAAAGATTGGTCTCTGCGACTTAATGATGCACTTTGGGCATATCGAACAGCTTTTAAAACATCATTGAATATGTCTCCCTATAGGTTGGTTTACGGAAAATATTGTCATTTGCTTGTGGAATTGGAACATAAAGCTTATTGGGCGATCAAAACTTTTAATTCAAGCATGGATGATGCCAACAAATTGCGCAAATTGCAACTTAATGAACTTGATGAACTCAGAAATGACGCGTATGAGAATTCAAGAATTTATAAAGCAAAAATCAAATCATTTCATGATAAAAAAATTCTTAGAAAATCTTTTGAGATTGGTAAAAAAGTTTTGCTTTATAATTCGCGACTTCACATATTCCCAGGAAAATTACGATCAAGATGAACAGGTCCATATGTTGTAAAACATGTGTATCCTTATGGAGCTATGGACATTGAAAATCCTAAAAATGGTGATGTTTTTAAAGTAAATGGACAAAGGCTTAAACCATTTTTAGAAAATGAAATCTTTAAAGAAGAGTTTATTTCCCTTTCCGATCTTTATTTTTTGTATTGCAATTAATTTTGTTTGTTTTTTTATTTCAGGTTTCCGTAATCTTTTTATTTTCCCAGTTAAATGGCGGATAACGGTACTCTGTGGCTCTCATAGTTGGTTTAATCAGTTTCCCACAATTGTTGGTACAAAAAAAATCATTTCTTTTCTTTTCAAACTGGATGAAATTCTCTCAAAAATTTGTAAATATTTTCCCTCTATTTCTGAAAATGTTCTAACAAAAATTTATGCAGGTAGGTGTGAAAGATTGAAATTGTTAATGCGAAAAGGAATTCCAGAAGATATTCGTCTTGTAATAGAAGCTAAGGTCCGATTAGGAGGAGAAGTTCAACAGTCATTACTCATTCAGTATATGCCTGGATTAGGAAAAAGTACTTATGCGAAAGAACGAAGGGCCACAGGTTTAGGGGTTTGTCATAAATGTGCAAGATGGACTTATGACAAACGATGCAGATCTTTGGGATATGTTTCCAATAACAGACAAGATAAAATTGGTTTCATTAAGAATGGGCTGAGTAAGGAGTCTTTGGATAACGTCTTATTGACTCTTGAGACGCATTCTAGTGGACACGTGCATATCGAACTTCTCCGTTTATGGAAACAATTCCAAGACGAGCGTCATTTTAATAGTCTTGGGAATCCGACTAAAAAAGACCACGTTTGCCAATTATAAGAAAATTGGATGGGAAGCATATCCTCGACTCATAGAAGGCGTTGAAGCCGTTTCTGGTTGTAAAACCAGAGGAAAATTGTGAGCCACAATCACACTATTGTTTATATGCATGTGTGTTATTATTGTTTTTACTGTTTATAACTGTGACCCATAGTTTTGTCATGATAACATATAACCCTTATAAAATTTCTCACCTTTCTCTCTATTTTCGCAGACCAAAAAGAAAGTAAAAACATAGTTGGATCCTCTACACAAACATTGAAAAATATTTGTGTATTTTTTGGGTTGAGTTCTGGAAAAAATGAAGTGTTTGTAGAAGCAGCAAATAATCTTGGAAAGATATTGGCTGAGAGAAAAATTCACTTGGTATATGGGGGAGGTAATAATGGGTTAATGGGATCTGTTTCAACATCTGCACATCTTGGAGATAGTCAGGTTTTGGGTATTATTCCTACAGCTTTAGCTGAAGAAAATATTACAGGTGTTACGATTGGGGAGGAATTAAAAGTTTCTTCAATGTATGAAAGAATCACCAAAATGATTGAAAATTATGATGCTTTTATCGCATTACCAGGTGGTTTTGCTACATTAGAAGAAATTTTTCACACTGTTTCTTGGGCACAACTTAATATCCATAATAAACCTGTGGGCTTGTTGAATATCAATAATTATTATGACAGTTTGTTGACATTTCTTGATAAAGCTGTGGAACAGAATTTCATTTCAGAAAATTCACGAAGGATGCTCATCTCTGCTTCGACTGCCGACCAATTANAAAAAACTGATAAAAAAAATATTAAAAAAAAATAAAAAATAAAAAAAATATATATATATTTAAAAAAATATATTATTTTAAAATAAAACCATGTTTATTGTTTGTATCTTAGTAATTTTTGCCAAAAAATTTCATACATTACATGTTTGAAAGGTTTAAATTAGAACATGTATTAATCTATTTAAGGGTGTTTAAATTTTATTTGAAAAAATGTCAATTTTAATATTCTGATCAATATAAAAATATGATTTATGAAATTTTTTTAGTGATTAACAATTGTGATAAAATCAGGTATTAAAGTATATGGCCCAAGATATACCTTATAAGAGTGCCTAAAATTTTAAACTCACACGTATTTTGTGAGTGAGTGGCGAGGACTGAGAAAACAGCTTTCGAGCCTTTATTGATCATGAGAGAGGTTATCTATTGTTTAGATCTTGAGTTCTTATTTAAAAAAAAAAAATGATATTTCCTGAAGAAAAAAAAAGAGAAAAAAAAACAAAAAGAAAGATGTTGAAGTTCTATGTAATTTTTAAATTATATGTTACGACCCATTTATCTCTCATAAAAGAGAAAAAAGAAAGAGAGAAATTTATTGTACAAATTAAATAAATATGTGGTCAAGAAGCATAAACTTAGTCTGATTCCATGATGTAATGAAAAAAAAAGATCAGGAAAAAATATATAATAAGAACAACTAGATTTTGAATCAATGGATTTTCTATCTTTTGATTAGTTTGGCTCGTTTGTCTGTCTGCATTCTGTAAACCATTTTTCTGAGCATTTATCTGTATTCCAACTCCATGAGAGAAATCGTTGCCATAAATTGAAATATTTATTAACCTGTGAAGATATGAAGTTGAGACTCTTACTAGGAATTTCTGAAGGCCGTGTACATTTAACTACCTGAAAATAAGCTTTGAATTGATCAGCTCAGATTATTTCATAAATTATAATTATGATGATCTTGATATAACTTTGACAGTTTTCAAATTTGATTTAAACACTTGGATAATTCCGATTACATTTCTATTTAAATTAATCAATATGTTTTGTATTGCTATTAACGCTTAAATTGCTAGGGACTAGCAATAAGCTGGTTGGGGGGTGTGATAAATATAAAAATTGTACATTAATTAAATTTTTTATAATATAAATTTATAGTTTTTGTTTTATTAAATGTTTAAATATTATATGTTTTATAATAAATTGTATAAAAAATAAGTTGTTGTGTAATTATAAGTTTTTACTATTTTTACAGGTTCGATAAAACAAGAATAAACTTGGCGTTGCAAATGGGATTAAGATGATTCTTGGACCTGTAGAAAGTTGATGATAATATCTACAATATTGGTGACAAGCATGAGATAAAAATCTTCTCACAATTGGAATCAAATTAAGCAACAAACAAAGTTACCAAAGGAGTGACAGTTTTACCATGCTCTATTATTTTGACCATATCTCTGAAACTACTTGGTCAAATGGTTAAAATAAAATACCACAAATCAAACAACTCAATTATCCACATGTTATTTTTATGTTGAGAAGCAAAATTGGATGGGAAGATTTTCAAAAGTGATGTGTATTAAAATATAATTTTTTGGAACACCAATAAAGACTTATGTGTAAAATATAATATTTTATTTGTGGTTGTCTCCACAAATTTGGCTATAAATAGGGGTGCATTGTAATGAATTGAGATATCCCTCATTCTATGAACAAATCTTTGAGTTCATAATATTTCTCTCTTTATTTTTCTTTTATTTCATCATTTAAAAATAATTAGCATTTTAATTTCATATTCAAAGTTTTATACTTTGAATAATGAGTAGCTAACTTCCCAAGGTTGAGATAAAAAGGTGAAGCTCTTGGTATGATAATAAGGTTATTAAAAGGTAATAATCTATGTTTTATATTATTTAATCATTATTTATTGTTTATGTTATATTTATTTCTTTAAGCATTTTTATACCCTACTTATAAGTTGGAGTTTTGATTTATTGTTGCTATATGTTACACTAAATTCTTGGTACAATTTACATGTTTGTTTGGTTTTACCAACCATTTAAAGTGGATGCCTTGATTTATTATATATCAATATATCATATTATTAATTTCTTGGTACCATTTAAATGTTAGTTTGGTTTTACCAACCATTTAAAGTGGGAACCTTGATTTAGTGTTTACAAATATATATAGCACAATAAATACTTGACAAAATTTATAATTTTTGTATATATTTTATACTTATAGGAAAATAGTATATAACATAATATAAATATGATTATTTAATATATTGGAACCATTTTATTAAGTGGATTTCAATAATGTTCATTAATGTTAACTTTATTAAAATATCAAGAGTGGATCCTCTGATCTCAACTACTTAAATTAAAATTTGAACAATTAAAAATTACCAATTAAAGATTCAAACAATTAAAAGAAAAACAAAAACAAAAAGACATTGTAGTGGACTTGTAATTACCGTAGCTTCCCTGTGGATACGATATAGGACTCACCGAATTATACTACTTGCGGACAACTTGCTATTGAGAGTGCAACAATCAAAGTCACAAGACTCGGCCACATTCACCGACTTCCAAACCCGTTCATATTTGATCACAAGACATTTAGCATACCTCAAAAACATAAATATTTTTCTTTTGCACGTCGAACATACTTACATAGTGTTGAGAGATTCGTTGGATCTCGTCTGGGCTACTGTTGTACATACTAACGCATTATCAAGCACTTAAATTTCCATAACTTAGACGTAAAAGTTGTGTTCACCACCCGAGGTAACAAATTACTTATGACGTTCTAAATCACTCGGGACTTGACCTCGTTTAATCATCGTAATAAACCATGACATCTACTCCAGAAACAACTCCTAAAATGATGTGTGAACATTTCCCAAAACATAAAAGACATGAGCCTAAAATAGTTGTTTAAAAATCATGTTCAAGCGCCTAGGCGCTTGGCCTTGCTGTGTTGCGGCTTGGCGTTTGGCTCTAGCACCGCGGCGCCGGCTAGAGCTGCGGTGCCTCCAGGCAGTGCCACAGTGCTCTGACATGCGAATGTCGGGCACTTGAGGAGCACTGCGGCGCTAGTTCTGCGCCCACGACCCCAAAATCTCAATTTTTGTGCAAACTCTAAGCCACACCCTATCGACTCAAACCGATGCAACAAGACTCAACTTAGGTTACTAATGCAATGTTTCAAGCTCACACGACGCCCCAAAACCACGACGCAAATCCTACAACGCGACACAACTCGTGCAAACGACATTTTGACACTGAAACACTTCTTATGACTTCTAATGCAACCAAGTGTCTATCGACACGAAACAAAAACACCTAAAATCGTCCCAACATCATACACAATGTACCTAAACGCAGCAGCGATCACCCGACAGTTCCCAACGAAGCCTGCAACAAACAATTCTCAAGAACAAGTCAAGAACACATTTTCATATAATCGCATTTTAAGCAGTCTCACGAAAACGATCATAACTCACTCATTTCTTGTCCAAAAATTACGAACTTACTGTAAAAATCAAAGGTATCAAAAAGTTCTATGTTTTATATGTTGAAAATGTTTCCAGAAAATCAATCAAATTTTCAGAGAAATCAAAATGACAGCAGACTCATTTTTAGATATAAAAATTTTGATCCAAAAACGTTTTTGCTCAAACTTTTTCACAACATACATGGATTTTCACGGACAATAAACATCACAACACATATTTTGACGGGATCAATGTAGAAACAATAGAATATACATGCCTTGGTCTTTCAAAATTCTTGAAACGACGATACCGAAGCGGAACGAATGCGAAAGTTGATCCGGAACGATTTGTGGCTCGATTTCTTGCAATAAAACCAACGTGAATTGGTGGAAAAATTTGAAGGGCAAGGGGGCGGCTGCTGTAAGCTCTAGAACCCTAAGTGTTTCTTAAAAACTTGAAATGAAGAGGCAAATAAATATGTGTGTGCTATCGTGAATGTGTGTGTGCAGAAGTGTGTGTGCGTGAGTTTTAATATAATTAAGGGTATAAAATTGCTTATTTACACAATTAACATGATAACTAAAAATTCTAATTAAAATGCTAACCCACTATTAACTTACTAATAATCCCATTTTAAAATTAAAATACACACTTGATAAACTTTAAAAGTTTTAAAATCCTAAAATCACCAAATAAATAAGTTAGGTTTTAAAAATGATGAAACCTAAATAAATCATTTAAAATGCCTCAATCCTAACTTAAAATATAATACAATATTTTAAACTCGTCAAAATCTTTGTCGGTCTAATTTTCTCGATCCCGTATCGAATAATCGTCTGAAACATGAAATTCAAGAAAACATTATATCGTGCATCACATAAACATAAATAATTTAAAATATTGCAATTTCATAAATCTTACATCACTCAAATAATTTAAAATTTTATTAAATAATTTAACAGTTAAATAAATGCATGGGTTTTATGTGTGCTGAATATGGGTTCTACAATTCCTTCCCCACTTAAATAAATTTCGTCCTCGAAATTAAGTATTACCAAACAGCTTCGAGTACGATTCCTCATATCTGCTTCGGCTTCCCAAGTGGCCTCTTCAACTGATTGGTTCTGCCACCGGACTTTGACCAACTTGGTCACTTTGTTCCGAAGTCTCCGCTCCTGTCTTTCTAGGATTTGGACGGGTTTCTCCTCATATGACAGGTCTGGAGCCAACTGCAACGGTTCAAAACTCAAGACATGCGAAGGATTCTCTATATACTTCCTCAGCATTGAGACATGGAACACATTGTGTACATCGGCCAGATTCGGTGGTAGGGCTACACGATAAGCTAGTGTCCCAACTCTGTCAAGAATCTCGAACGGTCCAATAAATCTTGGACTAAGCTTTCCTCTCTTCCCAAACCTCATAACACCCTTCATAGGAGCTATCTTTACGAATACGTGATCACCTACGGCAAACTCAAAATCCCTCCTTCTCTTGTTAGCATAATTCTTTTGACGACTCTGGGCGGTCTTCATCCTGTCTCGAATCTTGACCACCACATCTGCAGTCTACTGAACAATCTCTGGACCAAGTTCTAATCTCTCCCCGACTTCATCCCAATGAATCGGCGATCTACACTTCCTTCCATACAGTGCTTCGTGGGGAGCCATACCTATGGATGATTGGAAACTGTTGTTGTAGGTAAACTCCACTAGAGGAAACTTTGATTCACAACTCCCATGGAAGTCGATCACACAAGCTCGCAGCAAGTCTTTCAAAATCTGAATCACACGCTCAGAATGGCCATCTTTCTGAGCGTGGAATGCCGTACTGAATAGCAACTTCGTCCCCATGGCAGCATGTAAACTCTTCCAAAAGGACAATGTGAATCTAGGGTCCTTGTCGGACACAATAGAAACTGGGATCCCATGCAATCGAACTATCTCCCTAATATAGAGCTCTGCATACTGAGTCATGGAGAAAGTCGTCTTCATCTGTAAGAAATGTGCTGACTTAGTAAGTCGATCCTTTATAACCCAAATGGCATTGGATCCTCTGACTGACCTCGGCAAATCAACAATGAAATCCATGGTGATATTCTCCCATTTCCACTCAGTGATAGGGAGCGGCTTAAGCAGTCCTGCTGGCGTCTGGTGCTCTGCCTTCAGTTGCTGACAATTGAGGCATTCAGATAAAAATCGGCGGATGTCCCGTTTTATATCTGGCCACAAATATAGAATCTGCAAATCCTTGTACATCTTGGTACCTCCTGGATGAATGAAATACCGAGATGCATGTGCCTCTGTCAGAATATCCTCTCTGATCGAATCGACATTAGGGGTCCACATCCTTCCTCTGTATCTCACAATACCATCAGACACTGTGTAGAGTACACTGCCCTTGGCCTCATCCTTCAGTCTCCATTTCTGTAATTGTTCATCAGAAGGCTGACTTCTACGGATTCGGTCTAGTAACGAAGACTGGACTATCAGATTAGATAGCTTAAGAGCCCTGCCCTTGGGATAAACCTCTAAACCAAACCACTATATCACTGACTGAAGAGATCTCTGCACTGATAGTTATGCTACGACTGTAACTTTTTTGCTCAAGGCATCTGCCATTAGCTTCCCCGGATGGTAGCTAATTTCACAATCGTAGTCTTTCACTAACTCCAACCACAGTCTTTGTCTCATATTTAGGTCTTTCTGTGTGAAGAATTATTTGAGACTCTTGTGATCATTGAATGTCTGGCATTTCTCGCCGTACAAACAATGTCTCCAAGTCTTCAACGCAAAGACAACGGCTGTTAACTCGAGATCATGATTCTGCTAGTTCTTCTCATACGCCTTCAACTCTCTGCAAACATAAGCTATAACCCGACCATGCTGCATCAAAACTGCGCCTAAACCGAGCTTAGAAGCATCGGTGTATAGCACAAAATTGCCTTGCCCTGCTGGCATGGCTAACATTGGCACTGTGATAAGAGCTTGCTTCAAAGTATCAAAGCTCTTCTGACACTCCTCACTCCAAACGAATTTAGCATTCTTCTTAGTCAATGAAGTAAGTGGCATTTCTATCGAAGAAAATCCCTGAATAAATTTCCTATAGTAGTCTGCTAAGCCTAGGAAAATACGGATCTCTGACGCATTCTTCGGCTCAACTCATTCCTTAACTGCTGCCACGCTTGATCCATCTCAATTCCACTGCTAGATATTATATGTCCCAAAACTATTACTTTCTCCAACCAGAATTCACACTTATTGAATTTTGCAAACAACTTGCGACTCTGCAAGACCTGCAAAACTGTACCCAAATGCTGACTGTGTTCCTCATGGATTTTCAAGTAGATAAGAATGTCTACAATGAACACTATGACGAATTGATCTAGGTAGGGCTGAAATACTCGATTCATGAGGTCCATTAAAATGGTTGGAGCATTCGTCAGTCAAAACGGCATCACTAAGAACTCGTAATGTCCATATCTTGTTCTGAAGGCTGTCTTATGAATATCTGCATCTTTTACCTTCCGCTGACGATACCCTAAACACAGATCTATCTTAGAATTCCTCGAACAAGTCCTCGATCCTTGGAAGTAGGTATTTATTCTTGATCGTCACCTTGTTCAACTCTCGGTAATCGATACATAGTCTCATACTCCCATCTTTCTTCTTTACGAAGAGTACTGGTGCGCCCCATGGTGAGAAACTAGGGCGGATGAATTCCTTGTCAAGAAGCTCCTGAATCTGCTGTTTTAGCTCTAACATCTCAGTAGTGCCAGGCATAAGATCAATGGCGAACTCCACCTCTCTCTCTGGTGGAAGTCCTGTGACGTCATCAAGAAAAACGTCAGGAAAATATCTGAATACTGGTACATCAGATATCGATGGAGTGGGCACGTCAGGTGCTAAAATAATATTGGCCAAGAAAGCCTGACACTCTTTATGAATAAGTCTCTGCGCCTGCGTACAAGAAAAATATTTGCAACAAAAAGATTACAAATATAGTTTGCGAAAAGTAAACGTTTAAAACATCGTAAGCAATTACATGAAGATCAGAATATTTGAAACATGATAAAAGTTCTTAAAACGTAGGTGGTCCTCGGGTTTAGCTTCATGCGCAGACCGAGCTGGCTCATTGGTCCCCACCCCTCGTCTCCTCATACTCGTCCTCACCTGCATCAATCAAGTCTAGTGAGTCTAAAGACCCAACATGTATAAACTGGATATACAAGTAATACATAATAAAACCACATGCACATTAAAGTAAAGCGTATATACTTAAAACTTAAACGTAAAAACATAACATAGACGTGTCATCATCATAAAACATTTCATAAACGTACTTGCATCATACATACTTCAACATGCGTAACTTCATCATTTTGCGTAGAGATATGTTTCAAAGCAAGTGACCCATACATAAATGTGTTGGGACATCATATTCTCGCACCCAAGACGCAGCGGAAGTTTAAAAATATTGTTCTTGGGCGTCGTGTGTTTAAAAACATTCATAGGGTGTTTAGAATTATACCTTTGCGTTCTCAACGCTTGGACTCCAAACTATTCCGATTTTTCTTGGAGATAGTCCTTCTTGTAAATCTCTACGAACGGCTCTTCAACTTTTATCGCCAAATTAGGTCCACGATCAAAGACTGTTTTCCTCATTAGGTTTGCACAAGAAAATCCAAACGGTTTATGCGTTGAGACTGTAGTCTCTGATTTACAAAATTCGGAGACGATGCAGCGACGGCGGTGCGGCCTGAATGGAACAACAAGTGGCCGAAAGATTTCCTTGATTATCCAAAAGGTGGCTGTGAGTTGCTTGATTTAAAATCATGGGTTTTTGCATAATAGATTCTTAATCAATTTTTAACAAATAATTATTGATTTTTATCAATAATCATGCAAATCAAATTTGCTTTTTGTTGCAAAATTTCTTCATAAATATCAAGGGGTGGCCGTGGGTTTCTTTGGCAAAGGAAGGAAAATGTTTTTAATTTTGTATGCAAAATTAGGGGCAATAATCATGAGTCCTAGTGGTGTATATATAGAGTGAGACTCCTAATCCAATTAGGAGTCCTTCTCCCACAAAGACTCTAATAACTTCATTATATTAAAACTCTCATATAATTAATATATAATGTATTTATTAACTTTTAATAATACATGATATAATAATATCATATACACATATTTTATATCACCATATAAAATATATATGTACATTAATTAAATTAAATAACTATTATTTAATTTATAAATTAACTCCTTAGTTAATTTAATTCTAGACTCCTTTAGAACATAAATGAGAATTTGTGCATGTTAGTAGTCACCACTACTAGCACAATCATTTAATTAGTAAATTCCAAATTTACAAAAAAAAAATGATAACGAACTCATTATAACCCCGATCGACGATTCGAAAGAGCCGATGTACCAAGGATACAAATCTTGTTCATATAATGAAAATTGAAAATTTCGAAGAACAAAATTTTCATTTACCAAACATGGCAGTTACTATATTTGGAAGCTGCCAGTTTTAGTGAACTCCTTTACAAAACTGGCAGTTCCACTCTCTTTCGTTATTTAGCAATCATGCCAACTTCCATTACTTCCATCCTATGGAATAAACTCATAAATCCTTTATAAACTTCTTGTTTGATCTCCATCAAACTATAGTCGTCAAATTCCAACTCCTTGAAATTTGACTATCTCAACGGGAACACAGAATCTGATACTTGTGTGACCCTCAATGGTTCAGGGATACAGTTAGCCGTGGGTTCACATCTACATGTGATTCAGAATAACATTTATTCTTATTCGGGTTTACCGTAGTTAACCCCATTCTTTTCATCAACTCCTTGTGTTAAGAAATTATTATTACCCTAGAATTTGGGTATATGACAAAATCTAAACAGCACGGAAACAACTGCACTTTATAAACAGGTATCAGTTCAACCGCTATCCTTCTAACCGGCTGAAGCTCAAAGACCGTTTAACCACCAAAGAAACCAAAAGAAAGCTGGTCCTAAAATCTAGTTCCGATGACGAATCCAAGGATGACATTTCCGTCTCTCAAGTCTTTAAGAAGAAACAAACTGAAACATCAAGATCAGACAGGTTAAACATCTTTCTACACCACTGATTGTTGCCCCAATCCCCGCAATCTCAGCCACAAAGCTAAAAGGGATTCAAATTACTGAAACAGAGATTGAGTCCTCTTACTCAGGAGTTCCTATTATTCTCTCCACAGATAATTAGGGTAAACAAGTAATGATTGAAAATCCGCCAAAAATCAATTCGGTACATACAGGCATAGTCCTCACCAGTGAACGTGTCAATGAGGTCGTACAGAAGAAGATGGAGATGTTTGATAAATGGGTTCAATATCGAACCGTCACAACCTTTGACTCATTGATTCAAACCGGCAAAATAAAAGCAGCTGCCAAGATTGAACGGTTCATTTTGGAATGGACAAAAACATCTGATATTCAAACCGCTCTACTTCGTCAAGACTTTTTTGAACTTCAGATGAAAGAAAGTACTCTCCGAGTCATCATTCAATTAAAAAGGAAAAATTTTGATCCCTTTTGTATGACTGCCAAGGATGATTCAGCTGTTATCTCTCAACTTGAGATGGATGCCTTATCGCTTGCTACGCATGTTGCTCAAATGCGATAGGATCTTCATCTTCCAGCAGTTACAGAACCAGGTAAGTTCGACTCTATGATGGAAATACTTGAAGACCCGTGCTCTAAACAGCTCAAAGACACCTCCACAATTCAGGGTCATTCATCCACCTCACCCGATACAAGCACTAGGCCTTCATCACCAATACTTACCGTAACAACTCAATTGGTTGATGAGGAGAACACTCTGCCTCCCTCTGAAAAGATCATGACGGAGGACATTCCCATTGCTGAACAACACTGTCATCAGATTACTCCAGATCTCCTATCTGATCCACAAGGAATCTCTGACCCTACTACGTCTGCTCGACAGCCTCCAAATCATCCATCAGAAGCTCAAACTCTTTCCGTTGATGAGGCGCTAAAATTTTTATCTGATTTTGATGAAACTTCCACATTTAAAGAACAACCGGTTCCCCCAAAAGCCCTTTTCACTGATGATAATCCAACCGATCTTCTAGAACCGTTAATAACCTCTCCTAAAGAGTTACATGAAGTAGAGCTGAACATTTCATCAATGCCTACTCATTCTCCTCCACTTAGTCCTCCATCAGCAAAACCAGAAGAACCAAAGGACACCGGCTCTAAACCATCTGCTTCCACTGAAGATATTGATCAATTCATTGAGAGCATTACGGCTGAACTTCATGAGCCAGAGCCATCAAAATCGGCTGTCAAACCATCTTCCCATCAACTGATCTCTTTCCAGAACAGGTTGCTATCTGATCCAGGTGAATCTGAAGAACAAGAGTATCCAGAAGAAGTTGCCAACAGCAGATTCTGACCAGACTCATCACTATGGATCAATCCATTCTAGCTCTAAATCGAAAACAATTTGATTTAAAGGAGGCCCTTCAATCAATGAACTCTGCTCTCCGAAATGATCTGTCCATCCTGGAAACAAGTGTCTCCCTCCAGCAAGAAAAACACAATTCTGCACATGTTAACCTATGCCTTGGCCTATCGAAGCAAATGACTCGTCTTCAAAAAAATCTAGAACAACGCATAGATGACCAAAGTGCTCAGCTTGCAGAGATTATGATTTTCCTTGTTCATGGTGATGTCAAAAAGGGGGAAAGAGATCGTCAAAGGGCAATTCAAGAAGTAGAAATATCTGTTATGAAGGAATTACATGAGTTGGAAGAAAAGGCCGAAGCGGTGGAACAAAGTAAAAGTCCAAAGAAACATTAAGTTGGTTATGTTAAGTATTGTGATTTCATTTTGTCCCTTTATATCTCCTTAGGGTTTTGTCATCACCAAAAAGGGGGAAATTGTTAAGAAATTATTATTACCCAAGAATTTTGGTGTATAAAAAAATCTAAACAGCACGGAAACAGCTGCACTTTATAAACAGGCTCAAAGGAATATCTTTCTAACCTACTGATGCTCAAAGAAGTCTAACCGCATTAAAAAGAAGCTCCTCATAACCGGATCATTAAAGAGAACCATTTATTGCTTAAAAACATTCTCTGACCGGCTTAATACATTCAAAGTATTACACCGTCTTGAAGTCAACGTATACTTACATTAGTTCCAAGAATGATCTGCATTTATGTCTCTATCCCAAAAACGAAGACCAAGTATAGACTTCAAGTTTTGATGCTAAAAATAGTTACCATAAAAGGAACTCCTCAAGAAAAGCGCTTCAGAACTATACTGAGCAAAAAGAACATTAAATACGTCTATTGGAGAACAATAAATGCTCATAAAGAAGACAGCAACACATCTATTCTGATGATCAGGTTAACGTTGCATTGTCCTTCCCGACCGTTAAGAAGATCATGTGTATTAAGGAAAGAGCATGCTAGTTAAAACCACCACTTCATTCACAGCTGAAAAAATCACGTTGCTAGCTTATACAAAGATCTTAGAGAGCTATCAAAAGTCTGCACACCTCATCGCTCTTTCAGCACGCTTTGAACAGAATTACATTCGATCATCTAAGGATCAATTTCGTGCTACTCAAACCAAACTGTTTATTCATATCAGTAACCTTTTGGTTATTTGATTTAAGCTTTGTTTCTGGTGAACTAAGTGTTCTTAAAATTCAGAAGTGTAAAGTGATCACTAAGAGTTCCAAAACAGGCAGTGTAATAAGTCCTGATTGGAGTAGGCTTTTGCAAAAAGTTTGTAAAGCCAAAGTCTTGTAGAGGAAACCTTCCTAAGGAGGAAGAAGGGGTGACGTAGGAGTATTAATTCTCCGAAAATCCATAAAAATTCTTGTGTCGCTTTACTTATCGCAAGCACTTACTTTTCCTGTTTCTAATTGTTGATTAAGCCTGTTAACGTGTTTAAGTTTCCATTGGAGATTGTGAACCGTTTTCCGCTCTTAATAGTTGTTCACATTTCCAACCGTTTGAGAAGAATTTTCAACCGCCTAAAAACGGTTGAAATAAACAATTTTAAAGAAGAAAATTTGAAAGAGTTCATTCACCCCCATCTTAAACTCTTTCCCGATCCCAACAAGTGGTATCAGAGCGAGGTTTTCTCAAACACTCATATTTCTTAAATACGTATGGCATCTTTCAACAAGATTCAGATGTTTTCTAAAGAAGATTATGATGACTGAAAAATTCGTATGCAGGCACACTTAGCAGCCCAAGATGACGACATGTGGTACGTCATTACTGACGGGCCAATGAAAATTCTGAAGGCGAACACAGCTGCTGCCACAACTGAAGGTGCTCCTCAGATGCTAGAAAAGCACAGATCCGAATGGACAGCTGAGGATAAAGAGAAGGCAAATCTGGACAACGTTGCAAAAGACATCCTCTACAAGACTTTGGAAAAAAATATGTTTTCCAAAAACAAGATTTGCACTACTGCTAAGGAAATATGGGAAAAACTCACTCAATTATGTGAAGTTAACGATCAGACAAAAGAAAAAAAGTTAACTGTTGCCATCCAAAAGTTTGACAATGCAAAAATGAAACTAGGAGAAACTCTGGCAGAATTTGATGAACGGTTCAGCGGTATTATCATCGAACTCACTTCATTAGGAAAAGAATATTCTAACCGAGAAATTTCTTTGAAGGTTATGCGAGCTCTTCCCAGAGAATGGGACGTAAAGACTATAGCAATGCGAGAATCTAAAGATCTGAACAAGCTGGAACTTCATGATCTCTTTGCTGACCTTAAATCATATGAGTTCGAGCTTGGAATACGAACCGAAGAAGAACCATCCACCTCCCAACAAACAAAGGCCTTGGTAGCTACCACAGTGACTCTTCTGGTCGAAGAGTCCACAAGTAAGAAATCGGCCGAGCAATTAAGCAATTAAGCCATGTCTCTATTTGCTAAAAAATTCACCAAATTCATGCGTAAGAATCAATCACAGATTAATAAACCTCACTTCAACAAGGACCATACTGATGATGGTCAAGCTTTCTTTAACTGTGGAAAGAAAGGACATTTTATTGCAGAATGTAGCAGACCAAGAAGGGATGAAAAGAAATCTAGTGACAGAAGATGGTTTAAAGACAACAAAATAGTCATCAAAAAGAAAAATCAGCGAGTCTTAGTTGCAGAAGAAGATAAAGGCAAATGGGCTGAATCAGAGTCAGAAAATCCATCTCTGAAGAATCTTCAAGTGAAAGCAAAGATGAGAAAGTAGAATGCCTCATAACCCAAAGAAGATCAAGAATCTACCGATGAAATGGTATTTGACTTTAACTCTGTTGAATTCACAAAAGAAGATCTTGTCACAGCACTGCATGAAATGGTGAATGAGTTTAAAGGGCTATCACAGCAGGCCAGTGAAGCTAAAACAGAAAAGAAAAACTTGAAAAACAAGTTGACCCTTTCTAGCTGTTCGCAGCTAAAAGAGGTCGACAATTTAAAAGTAAAGCTAAGTCTGTTAGCAGCTGAGAACGATGACCTGCGAAGATTGTTCCATGCAACGTTGAAAGAAAATAAACAGTTGATAAATACAGTCAACACCTGGAACAAATCCTCCGTTTCTGATAGGCGCATATTATTTTGAATTTTTGTTGTCATATCTCTCATTGTTACCACGTTCAATGTGCTTCATTGACACATTTTTGTGTGATTTTATTGTAGAAGGAAGTTTTCTATTCTTGCGATAAATCTGAGCTAAAAAATATGATTTTATATCACAATTAAAGTTGTCGATATGATCTTAGTGGGAATCGTGGAGCAGAAAAATTCAGAAGATGTTTTTGGATAAGGCGTGATCACGCCTTGTGACTACTCCTCGGCTGCCTAGTGAGGATGGAAGAATTTTTATATCAAGGAAGAATATTAGATAGAGTTATTTCCATAAAAAAGTATATATTCTTGGAAGATATTTTCTAAGTATCTTTTAATTTTAGTGATTAGGTTGTAATTATTAGATTATTGGGCTTTGATATTTTTTGTGGACCCATTTTTCTTTTGAATTGCCTACTATTCACGTGAACAAAAGGGAGAAGTCAGAAGAAAGGGTCTCAACCAATCACCACAACTCCAACAAAAAAACACAACTCACGTACAAAGGTGAGAGGCGGCTGAATCATTGAACAATAAAGAACTCTCCCAACCCACTCCAATCACCAACAACTAAAGAAGAAGAAGCCGGAAGGGGCACAAAAGATTTTCTCTCCGATTTTCTCCACAACTCTAGGCTAAGTTTTATTTCTGATTTAAGGGTTGTTTTCACTGTTTAATTTATCACTGTGAGGTATTCGTTCTTCAATTCAATATTCTTTTTATTCCAAGTATTTGTCGATTTATGATTTAATTATATGAATATTCTATATCAATTAATCTGACAATTTAATTCGATATATGATTTTCTACTGCTAACCACANAGTATAAATCAACAAAACATGCAATCATATAATCGATATAAAAGCATGAAACAAATATCAATAACATGTATTAAATCTGAAAACATAAATCGATATAAAACTGTAAATAACTCGTGACTCTACAGCTCAGACTAGACTCATTCCTAGTCTAGGGATCCCGGTTTCCAGACGTTGGCATACTATATCGAATCTCAGTAATAGAAGTAAATCCACTCTTAATCAAACGNTTTGACTGGATGCTGGGTTCGGTCAATTAATTTAGGAAAACACATGGATTTTAGCGGTTATCCCTATAATTCTAAAGTTAATTGTTTGGAACAACTTGAATATATTATTTGTTTGCCGAGGAACAATGATATAATTAAATAGTAGAACTCCCTTGAATCAANCTAATCACGCTTTCTATAAATCAATAGAACAAGCATATCACTTCAAATCAATGCATATAATAACAATAAGTATGTGGTTTAGGGAAACTCAAGTTATATCTAACTCGAGTCATTCTTCCGGGTTCGACATTGACTTATACCTTCGTTTCGTAGTTTTGGTCTGAAGAATAGAAGTTCTGAATTCAAGTTTGTCTCCATCAATCTGAAATGGCATATTGAAAATAATAATATCAACATTCCATTCCCAATTCAATACTGAATCTGATCAATCTGAATCTAGNTCGTTGCCGGGGAACGGTGCAAGGTTAGTTTTTTTCGATTTTTGTTATTATTATTATTATTATTTTTTATGTCTCATGCTTCTTGTACAGGTGATTCATCAATAAAAGAAGAATTTGAGAATTTTTTGTTGTGAAATACTTCGAGATGTTTCATCGACAATTATTCACAAGTTTTGCCCAACAAAACGGAGAGCCATTCTACGCAGCATGGGAGAGATTCAATAATTTGGTAACAACATTCAGGAATCATGATCTTTCTAACTATGTTCTTCTTCGACTTTTCCTTAAAGGTTTGAATGCAGTTACACGAAGATGGGTATTCAATGGGGCACTGACAACTGGTAGTCCACTACTTAGTCGACATCAAGACGATGTGATATATTTGCTAAATGATATGGCCGACTTTGACTACCATCAGTATTGGAATCCTTCGCTGCAGAGTTGGAGCCACCAATACATTCCTGAAATTAGCCAATTTGATTTTGCAAACCAACTTTTCGAGCATAAAAAAGATGAGAGATGTAGTCTTGAATTAATCATAAGTCGACTGAATGATATGGTAAACAAGCGTGTAGCATTGAATGAGGAAACTGTTGAGCTTCAGTCAGAAGAAGTTTTGGAAGAAATATCAAACGAAGATGAGGCACCAATGAAGTTGAGAGATGAACAAGCTCCTGAGACTATCGATTTGAGCTCGTCGATAATATTATCATACATACATCTAGGAGATACTTGTCTTTCTTCATTGCCGATTTCAACAGATTTTATTTTTCAAGAGCCAACATTGATACTCTCATCTCATTCCTATTACTTCAAGTCACGTTTTGTTGATGAGACGAGCTTACATTGCATACATCAAGCCAAACTTGAGGGCACATGGAACCGAGACCCATATATGGTGTCACATGACACCTACTTTGGGCATCAACCGCTCTTTGATGAGTGCTTCTGAGGGTCAAGATGACGACTAAAAACCGAGCGCTTTTGGGAGGCAACCCAAATTTTTGTTCTTAATATTTATAGTATTGTTACTTTTGTGCAGAAGAGGTCTTTTTACAATGCGTGACCACGCCCTATAAAGAAATCATTTCTGAAAAAAAAAATGGCATACATGCAGTAGATGTTTCTTAGCAAGGCGTGATCACGCCTTGTGAGAAAATATCTTCTGATTTTGAAAAAATTTTGCCCTATATGCAGAAGATGTCTCTTAACATGGCGTGATCACGACTTATAAGAAAACATCTTCTGATGTTGTCTCAAGGGCAAATAATTTTTTTTTAAAAAAAAAATTTACGTTTCTTTTATTTAATCCTATTTGTTCTCACCATTTTCACATCTTCTCTCAGCAGCTTCCATCATCGATCAACAATTTCTTCTGCCACAACAATAGAAAGTTTTGCTCTACGATGCCCAACAATTTTCAGGGGAGTTTTCTAACTTCCCTTGCTCGCTTTTACTATCTATGTTGTGCATCTGATTTTTGTGTCATTAAGAACATTACCACATATAGGTGTGGGAGGGGTATATAATCTTATTTCTCATTTAAATTTCTATTTTTCTCAGTTTTTGCATGTTTAATAAAAAAAAAAAACCACAACATGGTAGAGTGACTTTGTTTGATCCTTAAAGCATATAGTGTTTATTCGTTATCTCTCTCATTTGAATCTTGAATGCCTCTGATGCGAGTCTATGAAAAAACTGATGTTTTCTTTGTGTGCAATTGATTTTGCATTCTTACTGCTACATTTATGAGAAGTTTCTCTTGATGATGTGTTGAGATGATAAGTGTATGGGGTCTAGCACACATACCGTTTTCTTTGGTGAGCTTTGAGCCTATGAGCAAAAATTATATCATGCTCTATTTTATTTGATTGTGTGTTGGTCATGCATTGTTGATTTTTCTAGAACTTACATTGTTATACATGTCTTTGTTGACACCTTGTGATGAATTAGAGGCATAAACAAAGTGAAGGGCATTAGGTTCAAACTTCTTTANGAAATAACCACATTACAAGCCATGATAAATCCTTTTTGTTGATTATCCCTCTATTTGAACCTTGAATTGGAAAATCATACAAACTTTTCGAATTTAGCATCGCTTTGAGCTAAAAAGTGCAGTTAAGATCAAGTGATTCATGCTCGAAGTCGTCGTCTCAAAAAACTTCTTATGCAAAAAAAAATAAAAGAAGAAAAAAAATGAAAAAGAGAAATTGAAAAGGCAGAATGAGAAGGAAAATAAGAGCAACGAAAAAGAAAAAAATGCTCTTGGATGTAATAATGAGATTAAAGATGTTATTGTGAGCTGGATGCAATTATCTCTGTGGAAAGTGTGTATGTGTTCTTCAGTTCCATAAACTGTTGTACTTCTTTTCTACCTGACCTCTAGCCACGGTACAACCCATTTATAGCCCTTGTTTGTGCATTTTAATTCATTCACTTGGTGGAGGATGTGATATATTCGCAAGCTTATGATAAAAATTTTCATTGTGTTGACATGAGAGCTCCTTGATACATACCTAGACACTTACGAGTGAAAAGAGCAAATCCTGTGAGGAGTGTTTGGACCCTGTGCATTTTTTATTTCAACACATTCGGATGGAAACAATTGTTCATGATGTTGGTATGTTAGGTGCTTAAAAATAAAATTTCTTTGGTGCATGACAAAATATTTTGGGGACAAGTAAATGAAGCAGAAAGAGGATAATGAGTTGAAATAATTAATTGAATTCTTTTATGCTTGAGGACAAGCATGGTTTAGGTGTGGGAGATTTCATAGGCGCATATTAGTTTGCATTTTTGTTTTCATATCTCTCATTGTTACCACGTTCAATGTGCTTAATTGACACATTTTTTTGTGATTTTATTGTAGAAGGAAGTTTTCCACTCTTGCGATAAATCTGGGCTAAAAAATATGATTTTATATCACAATTAAAGTTGTCGATATGATCTTAGTGGGAATCGTGGAGCAGAAAAATTCAGAAGATGTTTTTGGATAAGGCGTGATCACGCCTTGTGACTACTCCTCGGCTGCCTAGTGAGGATTGAAGAATTTTTATATCAATGAAGAATATTAGATAGAGTTATTTCCATAAAAAATTCTATATTTTTGGAAGATATTTTCTAAGTATCTTTTAATTTTAGTGATTAGGTTATAATTATTAGATTATTGGGCTTTGATATTTTTTGTGGACCCATTTTTCTTTTGAATTGCCTACTATTCACGTGAACAAAAGGGAGGCGTCCGAAGAAAGAGTCTCAACCAATCACCACAACTCCAACAAAAAAACACAACTCACGTACAAAGGTGAGAGGCGGCTGAATCATTGAACAATAAAGAACTCTCCCAACCCACTCCAATCACCAACAACTAAAGAAGAAGAAGAAGGAAGGGGCTCAAAAGATTTTCTCTCCGATTTTCTCCACAACTCTAGGCTAAGTTTTATTTCTGATTTAAGGGTTGTTTTCACTGTTTAATTTATCACTGTAATGTATTCATTCTTAAATTCAATATTCTTTTTATTCCAAGTATTTGTCGATTTATGATTTAATTATATGAATATTGTATATCAATTAATCTGACAATTTAATTCGATATATGATTTTCTACTGCTAACCATAAATTCAGTGATCCGTAATTGTCATGAATGATTGGTACATGAGTAGCATAGATTAGATGTGTTGTGCTATCATAATATATTTAATCTAAATTAATCAACAAAACTGAATTTATCAATTGCAGCTATCTCGATTGTTAGATTTCAGGATTAACTGTTTTCAC
Organism: Primulina huaijiensis; assembly: GCF_012295235.1. Classification (NCBI taxonomy): domain Eukaryota; kingdom Viridiplantae; phylum Streptophyta; class Magnoliopsida; order Lamiales; family Gesneriaceae; genus Primulina; species Primulina huaijiensis. The sequence goes on along the minus strand of NC_133309.1, from coordinate 17,311,725 downwards.
AAATCTAAAAGCTATCGTTAATTAATATGGAACGCTATCGTACCCAGTTAGTTATTGATAAGTTTTGACTGGATGCTGGGTTCCGTCAATTAATTTAGGAAAACACATGAATTTTAGCGGCTATCCCTATAATTCTAAAGTTAATTGTTTGGAACAACTTGAATATATTATTTGTTTGCCGATGAACAGTGATATAATTAAATAGTAGAACTCCCTTGAATCAGATCTTTCTCGTATTAAATTCTTCATTTTAGTATAGTAGATAAATTATCATTTAAATTTATTGTTTTCATTTTTGGATAAATTTTGTTTAGTATTTTATTAAATTCATATCCAAAAATCCCCCCTTTTATTTGCATTTTTACTCGAAATAAATCATCCCCCGTTCCCTGTGGATTCGACCCTGCTCACCATTACACTAATTTTATTTAAAGAGTAGGAATTTAAGTTTGGTGGCACAACGACAGCACACCAACTCTTAACAGGATGCATGAAATGCAGAAACCGGTCGGTGATAGAATCGGACTAGGTTATAGCATTAATGAATGCAGCACCTCTGAAGCACCAACTCAACCGCTAATAGAAAAAGCAATTTAAAACCAATTAAATTTATCAGATCTAGTACGGTATATGAACATGATAAACCTGAAGATCAAGGCACTCAGAATGTAAATCTTGAAAATAACAGAAGGCGATGTGGTCTAGGATATGTTGAACGTGAGAATGCTAAATCCAACCGATCATGGCTCAAACGCAGGCCAAATACAACCAGTTCAGGTTGGGCCAGCAGAGAGTCAAGTTCAACCGGATATCATTCTAAAACTAGACCTAACCATTACCACAACAGCCGACCTGTTCAAAAGAGATACAGGTTGAGTGACAATGACAGATAGTCCAAACAACATACTGGAAAAAAAAAAGACACTGCATACACCATCTAATTATGCACACAACAGCACTCACTTTAGGACACATCATGAAATATCCTTCAGGATAATTCAAGTGTGGATTCCTAAAGGACTAATAGACTCAGGACCCAAATAAAAAAGCGTACCAATCTCTTATCTCAATAATGTCAGATATCAAAGAAAAAGAAGTTGGAGGAATCCATCTGGTTCCTGGATAGTGGCTGCTCTAGACACACAACTGGGAAGAAAGATCTTTTATCAGAAGTAATCAACTACAAAGGTCCAACAATCACTTTCGGTGACAATTCTAAAGGTAGGGCTGTGAGTAAAGGTAAGATTATCCACGACAAAATTATCATTAAAGATGTACTTCTTGTAGAAAATCTATGTTATAACCTGATAAGCATAAGCCAACTATGTGACAGTGGTTACACCGTGGAGTTTCAAAAACTCATATGCACTGTCAAAACCACTGCATGAAATATCATGTTAACTGGTCGTAGAGAGCAAAATACATACAAAGTTAAATGGAATGATGATTGTCTTAATGCACTTACTTGCTTTATCGCCTTAAATGGAAATAAAAATTGGCTTTGGCATTAGCGACTCAATCATCTTAATTTCAAATACATCGCTACTATTAGCAAACTTAAACTAGTATCTGGATTACCTAACATTGATTTCGCCAAAGATAGAATTTGCAATGCTTGTCAATTAGGTGAACAAGTCCGATCATCATTCAAGAGCAAAGGAATAAACTCATCAGCAAGATGTCTGGAACTTCTTCATATGGATTTGTTCGGACCAATACCCGTGATGAGCCTAGGGGGAAAGAAATATGCTCTTGTAGTAATTGATGACTTCTCCAGATTTACATGGATGACATTCCTAAACACCAAAGATCAAACCGCGGCCCAACTAATCAAGCTGCTCAAAAGACTTCAAAATGAGAAAAGTGAAGCAGTTGACAGAATTATGAGTGACAGAAGAACTGAATTTCTAAATCAAATCCTGTCATCCTATCTTGAAGACCATGGTATAAAACATGAACTATCAGCTGCTAGATCACCTCAACAAAACGGAGTAGCTGAAAGGAGAAACCGCACATTGAAGGAAGCAGCTAGAACCATGCTGGCTGAATCCAGTATTTCACAAAGGTTTTGATCAGAAGCCATTAATACAGCCTATTATACTCAAAATCGGTCCATCATCAATAAGAATTATGAAAAGACTCCATATGAAATCTGGACCCGCAAACAGCCTGAAGTTTGATATTTTCGCATATTCGGTTGTAAGTGTTTTATTCACATTAATGGCAAGACACATCTCACAACGTTTGATGTAAAAGCTGACAATGGTATTTTTCTAGAATATTCAGCAGTGAGCAAAGAATACAGAGTGTATAACCAAAGAACACTCACTGTTGAAGAATCCATACATATTATATTTGATGAATCAACTATATGTCATGATAATAGTAGTAGTAGTATAAATGACTTAAAAAATAATCTTGACGCTACTAACCTTGAAGCCAGCGGTGATGATGAGATAGATTTGAGAAAAACAGGTGAAATCATCTCAAAGGAAAATCCGACCGTTCAAGAACAAACTCAACAGATGAATGAACCGGAGGACGAACAACAACCGCAAAATATACAACTAGAAGAAGGGGCATTGGAGCAAGGAAATGACACCATTCAACCAACTGAGCAAAATTCATATGGACCGTGTCTCCAGTGGAAAAAGGATCATCCACTCGAGCTGGTCATCGGTAATCCTACTGCTCCTCTTAGAACTAGAAATCAAATGATAAACGAGTTTATGCATGCTGCGTTTGTCTCTCAGATAGAACCTAAGAAAATCGATGATGCACTACTTGACACAAATTGGATATAGGTCATGCAAGAGGAACTTAATCAGTTTGAAACGAGTAAAGTTTGGCATCTAGTCCCTCGACCTAATAATACTCATGTGATTGGAACTAGATGGGTATTTAGTAACAAAATGGATGAAAACGGTTTAATTATAAGAAACAAGGCTAGACTAGTAGCTCAAGGATATAGACAAGAGGAAGGTATAGTGTGACGTGCCGTACTTTTTCTACTTAAAATTTGTGGAAAAATTAAAAATTTTCTTAAATATAAACATCCATACGGTCGTCAACTCATCATTCATAAAATATCTTTGGAATCATCAATCACCAATAAAAATGTTGTTAAAAAAAAGCTTGTTCAACACATCTCGCATCAAAACATAAATCAGAGTGAATTTAAACTTGCATAAAAATATTAAAAATGACGTGGGCGGTCCTCGGGTTTAGCCTCCCGCTCAGTCCAAGCCTGCTCCTTGGTCGCCACCCCCTGTCTCCTCATAGACATCCTCACCTGCATCGATCAAGTCTAGTGAGTCTAAAGACTCAACACGTATAAACTAGAATAGCAAGTAATACATAATAAAACCACATGCAACTTTAAAATAGGACATACATACTTGAAACTTGAACTTGCAAAATGAACTTGAACATACGTACGTACATAATTAGACGTGTCGTCAACGTAAACTTTCTTAACATGCTTGCATACTTGAACATACTTGAACATACATAACTTCATCATTTTTCGTAGAGATATGTTTCAAAGCAAGTGACCCATAACATAATTCGCCTGATCAGACTAAACCACAGTACTGGGATGACAAGGACGTATCCACTGCCACATACATGAGATCCCCGTTCATAATTTAATGGGCTGATTGGTCCACGTTCATAATTTAACGCTTTCCAATCTCGATCTAAACCTGTTCATAATTTAACGGGCGGATTGGTCCCCGTTCATAATTTAACGCTTTCCATTCCTAAACATAACTTGGTCACACGACAATTAGCATACCTCAAAAACTTGAAAATATTTTCTTTGCACGTCGAACATACTTGATTGGCGTTGAGGGATTCGTTGGACTTCGATCGGGGTCGTTGCTGCAACATACTATCGTGAATTCATAACTTAACGGGTGTAACTCAAACGTAACAATCAAGCTTACCCACGAGTTCATACATTTCCTTAGGACGTTCTAAAATTCCCGTGACTCGACATTTTTACACATTGCACTAAACCAAGACATCAAACCTCAAAGCATACCATAATATTTCCCAAAACTCAAGTACACGGACCCCGTGCCCAGGTCCGGCTCCGGGTCCGTGTAGGTGCGGTGGAATGACTCGTGATGAAAAGGGAAGGCACGGACTCCGTGCTGCGGTCCGGGTGGGGGTCCGTGTACCTGCGCAAATTTGACATCAAAAGAAAACAAAGGCACGGACCCCGTGCCTTGGTCCGTGTGGGAGTCCGTGTCATCTCGCAAAAATGGTTACTCAAAGGAAACAAAGGCACGGACCCAGTGCCAGGGTCCGTCCATGGGTCCGTGTACCTGCGGGACAAGCCAACATACGAAAATTCTTAACATGTTTTGCTTAACAGTCTAGACTCGATCGAACGGACCATGAATCGACACCACGAGGCCATCTTAGGATACTACATCAATGACTCGAACCTATACGATTGCCCCCAACGCAACCACATGTCCCAAATAACTCAATACTCCATAAACAAAACCTTTGGAAGAAAATGGTTTACACGACTACTCGTTCTCCCAATAGCCTAACGACATGAAACGACACCCCAATATACATCCCAACGTCATGCTAAATATACCTAGACACAGCAACGATCATCCGTCGATTCCCAACGAAGCCTGCAACCATTAAACTTCAAGAACGCATCAACATCATAATTTTCTGAAAACGCAGTTTGAGCAGTCCCACGAGAAACACCATAACTCACTCAATTTTTGTCCAAAAATTTCGAATCATATATCAAATCGAAGATATGAAAAGGTTCTACATTTTTTGTGTTAAACGTTTTCTCAAAATCGCGACCAAAAATTCGCAGTTTTAAGAAGAACAGTAAAAACGTGATTTAGATCTAAAAATTTTCCTTCAAAATCGATCCAATCAATTATCCGCTCAAACTATGAACATCATACATGAATTTTTACGCATAAAATAATGCAACGCATAATATGACATGATCGACGCAACAAAAGAGAGATTATACGTGCCTTGTGATGATAAACTTTACCGAAACGGCGATACCGAAGCGGAAACGGAGCGAGGGTTGATCCGGGACGATCGTGCAACGATTTTCTTGCAACAAAACTCACGAAAAATTGCTGGAGAAATAAAAGGAGAGGGGCGGCTGTTCTTGCTTCAAGGAAACCCAGATTTTTCTCTCAAAGAAAATGAAAAACTGAATTGAAATATGTGTGTGTGTGTTGTGTCGTGTATTAGTGAGTGAAAAAGGGTGTAATACGTGTAAGTGTGTGTGTGTTTTTAATTAGGAGAAAATTAGTGCTAATTCAACTAATTAAAATACTAATAAAAGGTTAACCCATATTAATTTAACCAAACTCCTCCATTAAATAAATACACCCTGATTTTTATAAAATTCTCCTTTTTAGCACAATAAAATACAAAAATACTAACTTTAAAAGTTTTAAACTCTTAAATCACTAAATACATAAATAAGGTTTTTAAAATGCTAATCTAAATAAATTATTTAAAATGCCCCATCCTTAACTTAAAATAAAATACCATGCTTAAAATTGCCAAAAATTGTCGCCGGTCTCTTCCTCGATCCCGCCTCGAATAATCGCCTGAAACATGAAACTCGAGAAAATATTTTAACGTGCATCGCATAAACGTGAATAATTTAAAATAATGCATTTAAATAAATCATGCACCACTAAGACTCATTTTAAAATTAAATAAATGCCTTAATAATTAAATAAATGCATGGAATTTACGTGTACTGATTTTGGACACTACATATAGATTTTGATGAATTATTTGCCCCAGTAGCCAGGTTAGAAGCTATTAGAATATTTCTGGCATTTGCAGCATTTAAGGACTTCAAAGTATATCAAATGGATGTTAAATCTGCTTTTTTGAATGGGTTGTTAAATGAGGAAGTTCATGTAGAACAACCACCCGGCTTTGTTAATCACACTCTCCCTGATTATGTTTACAAACTTGACAAAGCACTATATAGACTAAAACAGGCCCTGAGAGCATGGTATGACACATTAACCAAATTCTTGCTTGAGCATGGTTTCTCAATTGGAACGGTCGATAAAACGTTGTTTAGATTTTAAAAAAATTATCATTCACTGTTTGTACAAATATATGTGGATGATATTATTTTCGGATCAACTAACCCCAAGCTATGTGAGAGATTTTCTAAGATGATGCAGGAGCAATTTGAAATGAGCATGATGGGAGAATTAAATTACTTTTTAGGACTGCAAGTTAAGCAGTACGAAAATGGTATATTTATCAATCAAGCCAAATACACTCGAGATATGCTAAAGAAATTCGGCATGGAAAATTCCTCTCAAGCCATCACCCCAATGAGTTCATCAATTAAACTGGATAAAGATGAAGGGGGAATCTCTGTGGATACAAAAATGTACAGAGGGTTAATTGGTTCTTTGCTATATTTAACTGCAAGACGACCGGATATTATGTTTGATGTGTGTCTATGCGCACAGTTTCAAGCTAAACCTTTGCAATCACATTTTACTGCTTCTAAACGCATACTTAAATATCTTAAAGGTACTGCTAATGTGTGTCTTTGGTATCCCAAAGATTCAAGTCTTAATCTTGTAGGGTATTCAGACGCAGATTATGCTGGATGCAAAATCGACAGAAAAAGTACGAGCAGTTCATGTCAATTCTTAGGCGAAAGACTAATATCATGGCTTAGTAAGAAACAGACGTCAATTGCTACATCAACCGCTGAAGCAGAATACCTTGCGGCTGGAAGTTGTTGTGCTCAGATGCTATGGATACAACAACAATTAAAAGATTATGGCCTCCAAGCTACTGAATCACCCATTTTCTGCGACAACACCAGCGCAATAGCCATCACATACAACCATGTTATGCACTCTCGGACAAAACATATTGGCATCAGACACCACTTCATCCAAGAACACGTCATGAAGAAAGAAATACGGCTTGAGTATGTTCATACAGATAAAAAAACGACCGATATCTTCACAAAACCATTACCAGAGGCTAAGTTTTCACATTTCTGAAATATGCTTTGATTAATAGATTTATCATGAGATGATTAATTCTTGCGTGTTTTCAGTTTTTTATGCAGGAAATAAAAGGAAGAATAAAGAGACAATATGTAATACAAAATAGGAAATTTTATTAAAACAGGCGGGCGCGTACAACTATAATTTCTTCATCAACCACCCTCCTCCAGGTGGCCAACCAGGCGGTCAGCCCTCCGGCGGAGATACGTGAAAAATCATCTGAGAAGGCAATCCTTCTCAAAGTCCTCTGCTCTTTTAGAAGCATGAGGAGGCAGACGCCATCATCAGAAAAGACGTATGCATTATCAGTGACGTAAAGACGTCGTCGATATTTCTTCAGAGTTTCCACCTTCTTTGGGGTAGCAACTAGTTCTCCCTCAAGGGAAAACTGAAGCTCCTGGATCTCAGTACAGGTTAACAGCGTCTTCTCCAAGACGCTGTCCTCCAGATCAGTCTTGCAGGAAGTCACCACCGATTCCATAAATGCTTTAGCCATGTCTGGCTCGCTTGAACTGCTTGCTTTCTCCATCCTGATATATGCTTTGTATTTCTAAGTGATTGTAAAACTAACCCCTCTACCTGTATTTATAGATGAAAACCATATGAAGAGTCTCTCTCTTGATGACTGGCACTAGGGTTTGAAGAAGCTTTCTGTCAAAGCTACCGCCGGTTCGTCTCCCAAGATTAGTTTTAATCCACATGTTTAGGGTGAACATTGGTTAAGTCATTAATTAAATAGACATCTCAAACGTTTCCTCCTAATCACATTATTCATCTGGTTCATTGTTTTTTTGCACGATACTTCCACGTCATTTCGTAAAAATTACTCAAATTTTTCGACTGCCTCTGATTGACGTGACGGTTATCTTTTTGAAATTTGAAATAAATGATTTTACTGCCGCCCAAACTTTTTCAAAACCTTCAAAAATTCCTCCACTAACAGTCCTCCATGTGGACTGACTTGCTATTATCTGAACCGTAAATATATACTCTAAATTTGCAGCATTGATAGTCTTACCTTGCTATTATACTCGATCGCGTTTAAGCTTATCTTGCAGGTGCTAAATTCGATCCTTCTCTGTCAATCAAGAAAATGGCTGCCTCCATTGCTCAAAACACAGTTGTTGTTAACTTTGCGTTAGTATTTTCCATGCCCAACAAGTCTATGCAAGCCATGTTTACCACAATAGAACACTCGGGACTTCGCTCTTTTCTGGATTGCAGCTACAGATACTCGGACACACTATTGAAGGAATTCGTTGATTCTGCATACATGAAAAACGGAGAAATTTGTTTGTGCTGTTCAAAACAATAACCTCCAATTCACCCTGAAGATGTTTGTTGATTTGTTCAGCTTACCCACGGTTGGAATTACTGATTTTTCCACACTGCCAGACGGAAATATTGAAATTTGGCGCAGTACCTTCTCCAACACAGACTCTCCAATTTCTTATCCAACATGTCAAAAACGCGATTTAAAGATTGAATTCAGGCTGTTGGCTGATATTGTGGCAAAAGGGCTTCTTGCCAAGGCTGGTGCCTATGATAAAATCACCTTAGAAAAATTTCTTGTTATGGCCACCATTTCATCCAAACTACGGATCAACTGGTCTGATGTTTTATTCAAGATATTGGTAGCTATGATCAAGAAAGAAAACCAATCTCAAGGCTTTGCGGTTCAAATCTGCCACATGCTAATTGATGCAGGGGTTCAACCGGTTGATATGATAGAAGTTGTAAAGACCAAGCTATTCAACTAGGTAACGGTTGAAAAATTCATCAAGAAAAATCGACCGGCTGATGAGGAGATAGTCTCCATCAAAACCGAGACTGGGGAAGAATTTGTGAAACAGAAGAAGACATCAAAGACCGTTTCACCACCAAAGAAACCAAAATAAAGCTGGTCCTAAAATCCCGTTGCGATGACGAATCCAAGGATGACATTCCCATCTCTCAAGTCTTTAAGAAGAAACAAACTGAAACATCAAAACCAGCAAAGATCAGACTAATTAAACATCTTTCTGCACCACTGATTCTTGCCCCAATCCCTGCAATCTCAGCCACAAAGCTAAAAGGGATTCAAATTACTGAAACAGAGATTGAGTCCTCTTACTCAAGAGTTCCTATTATTCTCTCCACAGATAAGGGTAAACAAGTAATGATTGAAAGTCCTTCAAAAAGCAATTCGGTACATACAGGCATAGTCCTCACCAGTGAACGTGTCAATGAGGCCGTACAGAAGAAGATGGAGATGTTTGGTAAATGGGTTCAATATCGAACCGTCACAACTTTTGACTCATTGATTCAAATCGGCAAAATAAAAGCAGCTGCCAAGCTTGAATGGTCCATTTTGGAATGGACAGAAACATCTGATATTCAAACCGCTCTACGTCGTCAAGACTTTTTTGAACTTCATATGAAAGAAAGTACTCTCCGAGTAATCATTCAATTAAAAAAGAAAAATTTTGATCCCTTTTGTCTGACTACCAATGATGATTCAGCTGTTATCTCTCAACTTGAGATGGATGCCTTATCGCTTGCTACGCATGTTGCTCAAATGCGACAGGATCTTCATCTTCCAACAGTTACAGAACCAGGTAAGTTCGACTCTATGATGGAAATACAGGAAGACCCGTGCTCTAAACAGCTCAAAGACACCTCCACAATTCAGGATCATTCATCCACCTCACCCGATACAAGCACTAAGCCTTCATCACCAATACGTACCGTAACAACTCAATTGGTTGATGAGGAGAACACTTAGCCTCCCTCTGAAAAGATCACGACGGAGGACATTCCCAGTGATGAACAACAATGTCATCAGATTACTCCAGATCTCCTATCTGATCCACAGGGAATCTCTGACCCTACTATGTCTGCTTGACAGCCTCCAGATCATCCATCAGAAGCTCAAACTCTTTCGTTGATGAGGCACTAAAATTTTTATCTGATTTTGATGAAGCTTCCACATTTAAAGAACAACTGGTTTCCCCAAAAGCCCCTTTCACTGATGATAATCCAACCGATCTTCTAGAACCGTTAATAACCTCTCCTAAAGAGTTACAGGAAGCCGAGCTGAACATTTCATCAACGCCTACTCATTCTCCTCCACTTAGTCCTCCATCAGCAAAACCAGAAGAACTAAAGGACACCGGCTCTAAACCATCTTCTTCCACTGAAGATATTGATCAATTCATTGAGAGCATTATGGCTGAACTTCATGAGCCAGAGCCGTCAAAATCTGCTGGTAAACCATCTTCCCATCAACTGATCTCTTTCCAGAACATGTTGCTATCTAATCAAGGTGAATATGAAGAGCAAGAGTGTCCAGAAGAAGTTTCCAACAGCAGATTCTGACCAGACTCGTCACTAGGGATCAATCCATTCTAGCTCTAAATCGAAAACAATTTGATTTAAAGGAGGCCCTTCAATCAATGAACTCTGCTCTCCGAAATGATCTGTCCATCCTGGAAACAAGTGTCTCCCTCCAGCAAGAAAAACACAATTCTGCACATGTTAACCTATGCCTTGGCCTATCGGAGCAAATGACTCGTCTTCAAACAAATCTAGAACAACGCATAGATGCCCAAAGTGCTCAGCTTTCAGAGATTATAACTTTCCTTGTTCATGGTGATGTCAAAAAGGGGGAAAGAGATCATCAAATGGCAATTCAAGAAGCAGAAATATCTGTTATGAAGGAATTACATGAGTTGGAAGAAAAGGCCAAAGCGGTGGAACAAAGTAAAGGTCCAAAGAAACATTAAGTTGGTTATGTTAAGTATTGTGATTTCATTTTGTCCCTTTATATCTCCTTAGGGTTTTGTCATCACCAAAAAGGGGGAAATTGTTAAGAAATTATTAGTACCCAAGAATTTTGGTGTATGACAAAATCTAAACAGCACGGAAACAGCTGCACTTTATAAACAGGTATCAGTTCAACCGCCCAGCTCAAAAGAATATCTTTCTAACCTGCTGAAGCTCAAAGAAGTCTAACCGCATTAAAAGAAGCTCCTCATAACCGGAGCATTAAAGAGAACCATTTATTGCTTAAAAACATTCTCTGACCGGCTTAATACATTCAAAGTATTACACCGTCTTGAAGTCAACGTATACTTACATTAGTTCCAAGAATGATCTGCATTTATGTCTCTATCCCAAAAACGAAGACCAAGTATAGACTTCAAGTTTTGATGCTAAAAATAGTTACCATAAAAGGAACTCCTCAAGAAAAGCGATCAGGTTAACGTTGCTTTGTCCTTCCCGATCATTAAGAAGATCGTGTATACTTTATGCTCACTTCCTACTGATGTGAATCTTTCAGGTTGAGACATGTAAATCTCTTCCTTAATCTCCCCATTAAGGAACGTTGTCTTCACATCCATCTACCATATTTCATAGTCATACCATGCTACTATGGCTTGCAGTATCCTAATGGACTTGAACATTGCGACTGGAGAAAAGGTTTCCTCATAGTCAACACATTGCATTTGAGTATATCATTTTGCTACCAGTGTATCTTTGAAGGTAACCATCTTCCCATCCCCTCCAAGTTTTCTTTTGTAAATCTATTTGCATCATATGGGAACAATTCCCTCAGGTGGATCTACTAAGGACCATACTTGGTTCGAATATATGGAGTCCATGTCGGACTGCATGGCGTCAAGCCATTTAGATGAATCGACATCAAACAATGCTTCCTTGAAATTTCTTGGATCGCATCCAGGAGTGAGCTCACCTTGGCCCTCTTCAATAAGCAAGCTCAACCTCTTAGACGGCCTTTAAATCGTCTCGGATCTTCTTGGAGCTTGTGTTTCTTTGATTGGCTTTTGGGGTGTGGGTTCTACTACTTGGGCAGTGGGTTGTTCTTGAATCTCATTGAGTTCTATCATCCTGCATTTTTTCTATCTAATAGAAACTCCTCCAAGAAGGTGGCAGTCCTTGAAACAAACACCTTTGTTTCACTAGGATAATAGAAGTAATATCCAATAGAGTTCTTCAGATATCCCACATAATAGCATAAATTGGCTCTACTATCCAATTTGTCTCCCACTGCCTGCTTCATGTAAGCAGGGCATCCTCATATTCTTAAGCAAGAATATTTGGGTGGCTTTCTCATCCATATCTCATATGGAATTTTATTCACTGCCTTTGTATGGACTTGATTCAACAATCTCTCCGTTGTTTCAAGCACATATCCCCAAAGGGATGGCGGCAACTCAGTGAATCCCATCACAGATCAAACCATGTCCATCTCGTCTGATTACAACTTTCTGACACACCATACAACTGGGGTGTGGCAGGCGGAGTCCACTGTGAGAGAATCTCATTCTCTTTAAGGTAGTCTTGAAACTCAGTAATCAAGTATTCTTCACCTTGATCTAATCGTAGTGTTTTAATACTTTTTCCTAACTGTTTCTTTACTTCTACTCTGAATTCTTTGAACTTTTCAAAGGCTTCAGACTTGTATTTTATCAAATACACATACCCAAACCTCAAATCATCATCAGTAAAGGTGATGAAGTAGGAATGGCCATATCTCACGCTAACACTTAGCGGGCCACACACATCTATTTGGATCAAATCCAACAGATTATGTGCACGTTCCACTTTCTCTAGGAAAGGGGCCTTGGTCATTTTTCCTTTCAGACAGAACTCACGTGTCTCTCAGAGAGTTTATGTCTGACGAGTCAAACATACCCTCTCCCATTAGCTTGTGCATCCTTCTTTGGGAAATATGTCCTAGACTAACGTGCCACAAATGTGTTTGGTTTAGACTATCTTGTTTTCTTTTGGTTGTTGTTGAAATCGTGTTTACTTGGACATTAACTTATCATTGTCAAAACATTTCTGGCTCAGATAATTTCTTATGTCCAGACTTCTTGCAGTGAAGCAAATATGTTCTGACTTATCGGGCTTTGTCAAATTCCAAGCCCACCACCTTCTCAATAGACCCAATCATACTTTCACCATGCTCATTGGCAAGAGCCACATCTTGCATGCGTGTAGTCATGTGTTCCTTGAAAGTGGTGTGCATCATTATGCGAGTTTCATGCACTATGCAACTCTTGCATGTGTATTTGAATGTCAACAGCATTCAACATTTCCTCAAACTGTCTCTACAATTCATTTGACATAGAAGCGAGCATATAACACTTTAACTTGCATACTATGGTCCCACCATCTTGCATGCTTTGTCAATTCAGCAAGACTGACATTAGTGTGAATGCTATTTTCTCCGAATTTAGAACAATTTTCCTAGCTAATCTTGAAAATTAGCGTTCGGTTAGCTTGTTTTAATAACAAATATGAATTACGTGACGAAATCATAAATATACTGATATGGAAACATAATAAACGTTACCGACTATTTTAAAATATTTTGTAAGATGTAAAATATGGACTTTTGTTTTTCCGAATTGCCTCCCACTATTTTGACATTTTCACCACCATCTGATGACAGATGAGAAATCCAATTTCCTTAGTGAGTACGCAAGGCCCAATTGCGAAATTATGATCCTGAATAATATCAGCCAATCATAACTTCCAAAAGGTAGAGCCCAATTGCAACTCCTTGCAACCCTTACGTAATTTTGCCTCACGTTTGAGGAGGGTCAAATAATATGATCCCCTTTCTCCTCACGTGTCGAGCCCGGTCCATCAATGTTGAACCTTAATGGATGGTCAACATGAGATCCCCCAATAATATGAACCGAAGTCATGGGAGTTCCACGTAGTTCACATCAAATATGTCAGTGGAAGTCACAGCTTTCCGGCGTCCAGGCCTCATAAATAATATGAGTCAGACACTGACAGCGGGTAGCGTTCATCATGCAACCACCGTTGATGGAATGCAAGGAATTATTAAACTTTTTTTTAATTATCCTTTTAATGGGCTTGATTTAAATTTTGGATCTCATCCAAAATGAGAGATTTTAATTTTAAAATTTGCCTCATCATTATTTTTAAAAAAAAACTCGTGCCATGATTGTTTGTATGATTCCCGGATTCATGCAACTCTTGATATTATATTCATAATAACGCACATACTGATTATTTATAAAATATCACATACATCATAAATAATAAAGGATGATCGATAACCAAGAGCTAATTGATCCATACGAGCCACATATGGATCCATGTCCATAGCCTAGGTAAATGCAGGGATGCAAATGCAATATTACATAAGCTTACAATATTTTACATGTCTTTGATCTTCAAAACTCCTTCAGAGGATCGGGCCCACTGTCTTCAAATATTGATCTCCCACTAATTCTAATATTAACATTAAATATCCATAGCCATTGGGATCAAATTTAGGGGGTGGGAACGGACCATAAACCATGAAACGTATGCCCTTTTTATTGCTTTAAAAGTACTAGAAAATTTTTTCTTTTTTTTTAACATGATGGCCGAACCCATGCAATATTTTCATAAAATATTTTGCCCATTTTAAAAATAAATATTAACCAACTAGTATTTAAAAATCCAAATGAAATAGTCAAATGTTTTACCAAATCTAAAAAGCAATAAACGTGAAATGTACCATCCTCTCAAAAACCACTCTAAAGCATAAATAAATGGTCTTAAAAATCTTTTAACGTAAAATCTTAATCAAAATCATAAGTGCGGAAAAAGTAGAAGCGCTGGTCATCGGGTTCTGTGCACCTTCAGTCCAGCCAAATCAAGTGTCAAGACCTCCCTCAACCTCACCTGCACCCATCACACCTAGTGAGTCTAAAGACTCAACACACCATAATCTTGATAGCTAGTATACGTATAAAAATCCCATGCAACAGTGAAAATACTTTTAAGTAAAATAACATTTTCATGACATGCAAACATGAACCTTAACCTTTTCCTTTTCCTCAACATAACATGACATAAAACCTCTTCCATGATCATAAACATTATCCTTTCCTTTATTGAATTCAGATCGTTAATTGTGACTTTCCTCAATCCTCAAAAGTCGATGGATCCATCTACATGTAACCACAGTACTCGGCGGTGGGGACATCAGCGACACAAGATCGTCAACTGAGCCTTGGACTATCCTCAATCATATCCTCATATCCTCAAATCCTCATTAGTCACAATTACTTCACTTTCATCAATGTTTTCATATTTTCATCACTTTATAAAATTATGCATAAATATCATTTTTCTTTTGAAACCAAGCGTGCAACATGTATTTTAAATGTCAACCTTAAATCATAAAAATCCATGGACATTTAAAAATCATAATTCAACATGTAAAATTTCATAAACCCTTGAAAATAATCATAATAGAATAAAAACAGCATTTAGAGCACTGCCATGACTTTTACTAAATTTTCAGTGTAAAAAGACCGTTTTACCCCTGGACGTAAAATTCCTCGACTTTGACTTTTTCTTGAATTCATTGACTCTAACATTTCCCAAATAATTATTTAAGCTTAAATTAAAATTCCCATAATTTTATTTAGCCTTAAAACTAGGCTTTTTAATTAATATTTAATTAATCGTTTGACAGTGTTTTAATCCCGAAAAATCCCAAACTTTATAATAAAATTCCTATACTTAAACTTTTTATATTATTTTAGCCCCCGTGAACCCCAACTCGTCCCCGTGAGCTGCGTTTCAATAAATTTTTGTAAGGAACCAACCCTAGCCCTTCGCCCGAGCCAAACCCGAACCACCATGGATTTTCCTCGAGCCATGCTCGGACCACACCGAGCCAGCCCCTTCCTAACTCTTCTAAGGACCCTAAGAACCAAAGAGCCCCACCCCAAAGTTGAAAATCGAAGCCCCCAAACCATACGCATTTTGGCCGAGACTCCTTATCTCCGAGGACTCTACGATTTGGTTGCAAGCTTCCAGCCGATGCTCCAGCCCCTGAACCCTCATGTTGTGCACTCGCCTGGGACCCTAAAGTATCCTCCTAGCCCTGCCCGTGACCCCTGGCTAGACCGTACGCCCCATGCACGCTGCTGCACCAAGGCGCGCTGCGCTACTCCTTTTCGGGTGGGAGTCCTAGCAAGCTAGGACTCCTTCCCGAGCCCTGTACTCGAGTCCTAGCATGGCTACCACTCTCTATCTGACCCCTCATCGACCCTGGCTAAGCCCTGACTCAGGTCAAGACCGAACCAACGTCCAAGCTCCCAAAACCGATCACCCCAAACCCATGACAGCACTTTCCCTTACCAGCTAGCTTTTTTTGATTTAACAGCTTGTATGGTGGGTTGTTTAGGACTCAAAATCATGTAAAAACTTTACCTGATAATTACTTAACATCATGGCAGCCTCTTAACGTGAATAGTACAAATGTTTGGGATCAAAAATCATGGATTAGATACATGCATGTGCACTAATCCGAAAATAAGCAATTCATTTCATGTTTGTCATGCATACGATATTTAAAACGATAATACGATGTGATAGATGAGAAAAAGAGATTTATGACGTGCTTTTTTGTTTTAAATGTATGATTATTTGATGGCGATTGATGAATGACGACGAGGAAGAAACCTAGGCTGAAATCCTTGAAGTTTCTTCAAAAATTTCTCTTCAATTTATTGAGTGTGTGCCGTATGAAATTAGCGGAAGGATTTTCAGAAAGTGGCGTGAGGTACGAAGGTTTAGGGTAGGGTTTAACACTTTTAAATAGTTAATTATTCTACTAATAGGGCCTAGGCCTATTAAGCCCTCAAATTAGGTCCAATAATCTTTAATTAAATACTAAAAATTATTTTGTTTAAATAAGTTTGTGAATTTAATAGTCGGGTAGCCTAAACGTTTGCATTTTTGTTGAAAAACCAACACCAATAAAATTTACGTCCCGTCATATAAAATCACCAAAAAACCCCTTATTTTCAAAGATAAGAAAAAGTATCAATCATATTTTAAATAATTAAATACAATTATTTAATAAAAACATTTTATGTTTTTTTTCAGCCTTCGGTCTCCGTTCCTCGATCTCAACTTGAATAATCCTTAAAAATACAGTTTTATTCATGATGATAATAAAATCCTATTTAACATATAAGCGTGTATGTCACATAATCGATTAGCAATCAAAATCAATTAATTAGCCTTTTTTTCATGTTTCCTAGGTTCGCATGCAGTTGGATTACGTTTTCTTAATTTTGGACCTTACAATTCCTCCCCTGAAACGTCTGCCCTTTTTATTACTTTAAAAGTACTAGAAATTTATTTTTTTTCGACCACTCACTTAAACTCCATGAAAATATTTTAATCACATATTTTACCCTTTAAAATAAAACATCAATCAACTAGCATTTTAAAAATCAAGTGAAATAGTCACAAAATGAAATCATCTCATGTTTTACCAACCTAAAAAGAAATAAGTTTGAAAAGTGTAGCACATCCTAGACCTCTCAAAAATCTCTCAAAAACATAAGTAAATAGTCTTAAAATCTTTAACGTAAATCATAAATCATAAATGCGGAAAAATAAAAGCGCTGGTCCTCGGGTTGTGTGCGCCTTCAGTCCAGTCAAATCATCCGTCAAGACCTTCCTCGACCACACCTGCATCCATCACACCTAGTGAGTCTAAAGACTCAACACACCATAATCTTTATAGCAAATAATATATATAAAACCACATGCAACAGTGAAAGTACTTTTACATAAAATAACTTTTCATGACATGCAAACATAAACTTTAACTTTTTCCTTTTCCTCAACATGACATGACATAAAACCTTTAACATGATCATGAACATTTTTCCTTTTCCATTTCCTTTTTATTTGTTGAATTCAGATCGTTAATTGTGACTTTCCTGACATTACAAGACATGAAAATCGATGGATCCATCTACATGAAACCGCAGTACTGGGCGGCGGGGGACACCAGCAACACTCTCACCGGTCAACTGGGCCCTTGGCCTATCATGATCGAATAGAAATACGATCGTCGGGGTTCCCTCGAGGGCTTTTTCCCATAAATGGGTTCCCTCTGGGGCCTTCTTCCCTCACGATATTCACATTCTTACCGTTACCACATATTCGAAATGATGAAAATACGATCGTCGGGCTCCCACTGGGACCATAACCCTCACGACATCTCCAACATTATCGAATTAGTCACAATTACTTCACTTCCTTCAACATTTACATTCTCATCACTTTTAAAAAAAATCATGCATAGCATTTTTTTGTTTTTGAAACCAAGCATGCAACATGTCTTTTAAATGTCTTCCTTAGTTCATAAAAATCCCATTGACATTCAAAAATCATAATTTAATTATGAACATCTCATAAACATTCTAAAATAGTCATGATATCATAAAAATAGCATTTAGGGCACTGCCTAATTTCTAGGTGTAAAAAGACTGTTTTACCCCTAGACGTAAAATTCCTCGGTTTTGACTTTTTTCTTGAATTCATTGACTCTAGCATGTCCCAAATAATTATTTAAGCCTAAATTAATTTTCCCATAATTTTATTTAGCTTAAATATTATACTTTTTCATTTATCATTAATTAATTGTTTTGAGGGTGTTTTAATCCCGAAAAATCCCAAACTTTAATATAAAATTCCTAAATTCTAAATTTAGTCTTTTTATAGTATTTTAGCCCTTATTGACCACGACTCGACCCCCGTGAGCCGTTTTTCAATTTTTTCTTAGTTAAAGACCTTATTTTGGCACCTAAACTTCGACCCCGAGCCAACTTTCGATTTTCACGAGTTACCCCCAAGCCATGTTGAACCAAAACTTGACCAACATCCTAAATTAACCTACTGGACCCTTAAAACACTAAGGAAAAAACCCAAACAACCAAAATGAGCCCCCTTCCCCTAACCTATAAGCTCGCCGAGAGTTTCACTTTGTGTGGACTCTAGCTTTGTGCACTTATGAACCTAGCCGTCCACCCAATACCCAAACCAACCCCCAGTGTACCTACCTAGGACCCTAATGAGTCGACCTAACCCAGCCCAGGCCCCTTGGACCGCGCCCTCAAGCCTGCATCAAGCCCCGACCCTGCACGCGATTTCCCTTGATTCTCGGGTGGGAGTCCTAGCTTGCTAGGACTCTTTCCCAGCCCTTGAGCGCGAGTCCTAGCATGGCTAGGACTCTCTCCCTGACTCACCCACGCCCTTGGCTAGCCCCTGGAACCTGCCAACCAAGCGATAGCCCCTGCCACAATAAAACCGAACCCCTTTTGCTCCATGCCATCACGTTTCTGCACCAGCTATATTCTATTGCGTGTGTGGTGTTTAGGTGGTGTATTAGGAGTCTAAAATTCATGTAAAACAATACCATAACACTTCCTAGAGATGGCAGCCCCGTTATGCAAACAATATTCATGTTTTTTGAATCAAAAACCATGTTTTTTCATCACCCATGCATGAAAAAGGAAAATTAAACAAATGCTCCATATTTATTCATGCAAAACGATTTTTAAATATTTACTATGATGTGAACGGGACGAAACCTTGGCTTGTTTCCTCTTGGCACCTTCGAATTTCCTCTTATCCTTGTGATGTGTGTGTGCCGTGGGGTGCTAGGGTTGTGGGGAGAGTTTTCTTTTCTGAATTTTTGTGGCCGAGAGTTGTGTGTTGCATTGGGTAGGTTTTAGGTGTTTTATGTATTAAATACACTAATTAAATTACTAACTAGGCCTTAGGCCTATTAAGCCAATTAAATTAAGCCCATTAGTCTAATTAGGTTTTAAATAAAATATTAACAAAGTTTTGGTAAAAATAAATTTGTGAATTTATTAGCCGAATTGCTAAAAAGTTCGTATTTTATTTGAAAAACCAATATCGATAAAATTTACGTCCCGGCGTATAAAATCACCTCAAAACCATATATTTTCAAAAATACTAAAAAGCAACACTCATATTTTAAAAAATTAAAAACAATTATTTAAAAAAAACATTTTACGTTTTTCAGCCTTCGGTCCCCGTTCCTCGATCGTCACTTGAATAATCCTTAAAAATTACATTTTTATGCATGATGATAATAAAATCATAATTAGCATATAAGCATGCATGACACATAATTAATTAAGCAATTAAAATAATTAATTACTCATTTTTCCTATTTCCTAGATTCGCATGCAGTTGGATTACGTCGTCTTAATTTTGGACCTTAAATCCCCCCCCCCCTTAAAATAGAATTTCGTCCTCGAAATTAGAACTTACCGAATAGTTCTGGATAGCGACTCTTCAAGTCTCTCTCGGTTTGCCAAGTAGCTTCCTCTTCCGAGTGATTCAGCCACTTGACCTTGACCATGGGAATGACCTTGTTTCGCATCCTTCTTTCTTGCCTTCCCAAGATTTGGACAGGTCTTTCCTCATAAATCATATTTGGAGTTAGTTGAAGTGATTCATAATTAAGCACATGTGACGGATTAGACATGTACTTCCGCAGAATTAAAATGTGGAACACATTGTGAACTCCTTAAAGTGCTGGTGGCAATGCCACTCTATAAGCTAGTGTCCCAATTCTCTCCAAGATCTCAAACGGACCAATGAATCTTGGACTAAGCTTGCCCTTCTTTCCAAAAGACATAACACCCTTCATAGGTGCTATTTTCACAAATAGATGGTCGCCCACGGCAAACTCCAAGTCCCTTCGTCTCTTGTCAGCATAACTTTTCTGTCGACTTTGTACAGTTCTCATTCTCTCACGGATTTTGACCATAAGCTCGGTAGTCTCCTCAATCACATCTGGGCCAATCTCTCTTCTTTCCCCAACCTCGTCACAGTGTATAGGAGATCTACATTTCCTTCCATAAAGTGCCTCAAAAAGAGCCATCCCGATTGATGATTGATAGCTATTGTTGTAGGCGAACTCCACTAGAGGTAATTTTGGTTCCCAACTGCCTTGGAAATCAATAACACATGCTCGCAGTAGATCTTCCAAAATTTGAATAACTCTTACAGACTGACCATCGGTTTGAGGATGGAATGTTGTACTGAACAATAACTTGGTCCCCATCGCTGCATGCAAACTCTTCCAAAAAGATGACGTGAATCTCGGATCTCTATCAGAAACAATAGATACAGGGATCCCATGCAGACGAACTATCTCTCGAACATATAAGTAGGCGTACTAAATCATGGTAAAAGTCGTCTTAATAGGTAGAAAATGCGCTGATTTCATAAGACGATCAACTATCACCCATATAGCATTGAATCCTTTAACTGTCTTTGGCAATCCCACCACAAAGTCCATGGTAACATTTTCCCATTTCCACTCTGGAATAAATAGTTGCTTCAATTTCCCTGCTGGTCTTTGATACTCTGCTTTAACTTGATGGCAAGTCAAACACTCGGATACAAATCTCAGAATGTCCCTGTTCATGCCTGGCCACCAATATAACAACTGCAAATCTTTGTACATCTTCGTACTTCCCGGATGGATGGAGTATGGTGAGTCATGAGCTTCCTTCATAATAAGATCTCTCAAAAAATCGTCACTAGGAACCCATAACCGATATCGATAACGAACTATACCATCCAACTCTGAATATAATTTCCGACCCTTGGCTTCATCTCTAGCTCTTTACTTTTGCAACTGCTCATCAGTGGACTGCCCATCACGAATCCTGTCTCTCAAAGTCGACTGTACTAATAATGTGGCAAGATTAGGGGCCTCGTCCCTAGCATACACTATAAGTTCAAACCTCTGTATCTCGGACTGCAACGGTCTTTGGAGTGCTAGATGAGTGATAACTGCTGCTTTTCTACTCAACGTGTCTGCCACTACATTAGCTTTTCCCGGATGGTAGCTAATGTCACAATCATAATCCTTTACTAACTCAAGCCATCTGCGCTGTCTCATATTCAACTCCTTTTGGGTGAAGAAGTATTTCAAACTTTTATGGTCAGTGAATATCTTGCACTTCTCCCCATAAAGGTCGTGTCTCCAAATTTTTAGTGCAAAGACTACTGCTGCAAGCTCAAGATCATGAGTAGGGTAGTTTTTCTCGTGAATCTTCAACTGTCTCGACGCATAGGCTATAACTCGGTCATTTTGCATCAGAACTGCGCCCGAACCAAGTTTAGAAGCGTCGGTATATAGAACATACTCCCCTTGCCCAGATGGCATAGATAACACTGGTGCTGAAATCAAGTCTTGCCTTAACTTGTCAAAACTTTCTTGACACTCGGATCCCCAAATAAACTTTGCATTCTTTTTAGTCAACGATGTCAATGGTACTGCAATGGACGAGAATCCCTTGACAAATTTGCGATAATAGCCAGCTAGTCCCAAGAAACTGCGAATCTCGGTAACACTCTTCGGTACTGGCCACTCTTTCACTGCCTCAACTTTGCTTGGATCAACTTCAATGCCATTGCTAGAAATGATGTGGCCTAAGAATGCCACTCTATCAAGCCAAAACTTGCACTTGCTAAATTTTGCATATAGCTTTCTATCTTGCAGTACTTGCAGTGCTGTCCTCAAATGGCGGCTATGCTCCTCTCTGCTCTTGGAATAGATCAATATATCATCCATGAAAACTATAATAAACTGATCCAGATATGGCTGAAATACGCGATTCATGAGATCCATGAAGATCGCTGGCGCATTGGTCAAGCCAAATGGCATGACCATAAACTCATAGTGTCCATATCTCTTACGGAATGCTGTCTTGTGCACATCAGACTCTCTTACTTTCAATTGATGGTATCCAGATCGCAGATCAATTTTTGAAAATACCGATGCTCCTTGCAACTGATCAAATAAATCTTCAATTCTTGGCAGTGGATATTTATTTTTGATAGTGACCTTATTAAGTTCTCGATAATCAATGCAAAGACGCATACTACCATCTTTTTTTTTTCACAAATAACACCGGTGCGCCCCATGGAGAATAACTAGGGCGAATGAAACCCTTGTCTAGAAATTCTTGGATTTGATCTTTCAATTCTTTCATTTCAGCGGGTGTAGAGGATAAGGTACTTTAGATATAATAACAGTGCCCGGCATTAGATCAATAGAGAATTCCACTTCACGATCGGGTGGAATACAAGAAACGTCCTCGGGAAAGATGCTAGGAAAATCTCTGACAATATCGACATCTTCTAACTTCTGACTGATAGATGCATGTGTGGTGGTGACACATGCTAGAAAAGCTTGGCATCCACGCCTAATAAGCTTCCTCGCACACAGACAAGAGATAATGTGTGGCAATTGCTTGTTTCTCGCCGCCTCAAAGACAAAAGGTTTACCACTAGGTGGTCGAATAGACACTGATCGCTGACTGAAGTCAATCGAAGCTCCATTTGTGGATAGCCAATCCATCCCAAGTATAATATCAAATTCGGGCATAGGAAGCACAATAAGATCTGCACGCACAACATCTTTGAATAAACGAAGCTCCAGATTCTTTACAATCTTAGACGTGAGCATTTGATCACCGGAAGGAATAGAAACTTTGAATCTCAAACCCATATCTTGAGGAGTAATATTCAATCTTTTGATGAAGGTTTCAGTTATTAAAGAATGTGTAGCTCCTGAATCTAGCAATGCATAGGTAGCTACACCTAGAATGATGATCCTCCCAGTGGCGAAATATGTCTTTTAAATTGTTTTTCGTGATGAAGCTTAAGGATTTACTATTATTTCCCAAAACAATACGTAGTTTGCGTGTTGAACTTAAGCATTTTTTAAAAAAATTGCGTTTTAGACCTCTTTTTTTTTTAAATTACACATTATTCCCCAAAATTTTGGATATTTGCATTATGGCCCTCAAATTTTCGAGATTTTTCATTTTAGTCCCTTAAAGTTTTGAAAATTACAATCATGGTCCTTAAGAATTTGGTAATTGCATTAAAGCCCCTCATCCTATTGTTAATTGCGCTTTGGTCCCTTAATTATCGAATATTACATTTTAGACCCCAAATTTTCGAAAATTGTTTCCTTAACTCTTAAAATTTGAAAACCCTATAATTCCTTTAGTTATGATTTTCTCTAAATTTTGGCCCTCTAAATTTTTATTTTGAATTAAGTCATCTTTTATATAAAATAAGGCACAAAATTAATATCATGTTCCATGGTTCCTAAAATCAAAACTTAAATCCAACTAAGTAGAGCATGTAACCTAATTTCCACTAGGTTAAATTTTGTTCCCTAATCAATTCTAATAACTAATTTAACATTTCATGCAATAATAAGCAAATCTCGGCAGGATCCCTCGTGATAAGGGGCACAAAGTGACAACCCCTATCAAATTTCTTCACATAATCTGCAACAGTCAAGTCTCCTTGACGGAGGCTCATAAACTCCCTCTTTAGTCGTCTTCTAACATCAGCAGTAAAATATTTCTCAAAGAAAATCTCCTTGAATTGAGGCCAGGTGATAGTAGCAAGGTTAACACCGTGCTCGGCTCTTTCCCACCATAAAGAAGCATTGTCCCTAAACAGGTAAGTGGCACACCTCACACGGTCAGCATCCCCCATATTCAGAAAACGGAAGTGTACCTCAAGTGAACGAATCCAACTCTCAGCAGCAAAGGGATCGATGGTGCCAGAAAACTCACTTGGCCCTAGCCTCCGGAACTGATCATAGATATCCTGTGGTGGCCTAGGTGCCTGCTGTAGCTGCTGCTGCTGTAACTGCTGTAGCTGTAGCTGTAACTGCTGCTGCTGCAACTGCTGCTGCTGTAACTGTTGCTCGAATAGACGAGCCATCCCTTCTAATGCACGAGTAGTAGCATCCCCTGGAGGTGGTGGTGGAGGAAGTGCATTCCTTTGATGGTTCACACTGTTTTCTGCTTGATTCTCATTAACTGGGGCACGTTTAGGAGGCATTTTATCTGAACATTTTTTCCAAATTCTAACGTAACCAACGTGCATTTAAATCTATGTTTTCTAATCATGTGACATATCCTAATTTAGCTAGCAATTTAAGCATGAAAAGCATATATACTCAAAAGCTAGTAAACATGTAACGTAAACATATTATTCATGTCATAACGAAGGTAATATCGTAATAAATCATATAAAGCATGTAAAAACTTACAAACTCGAGGCTTGACGACTGATCTTCCCTGCGCTGATGGTGGCACAACCCTTTACAGGACCTTTGCTCTGATACCAAATGAAACGTCTGTCCTTTTTATTGCTTTAAAAGTACTAGAAAT
This sequence comes from Primulina huaijiensis, assembly GCF_012295235.1. Taxonomy (NCBI): domain Eukaryota; kingdom Viridiplantae; phylum Streptophyta; class Magnoliopsida; order Lamiales; family Gesneriaceae; genus Primulina; species Primulina huaijiensis. The sequence goes on along the minus strand of NC_133309.1, from coordinate 17,286,563 downwards.
TTTTTTTTAACATGATGTCCGAACCCATGCAATATTTTTATAAAATATTTTGCCCATTTTAAAAATAAACATCAACAAACTAGTATTTAAAAATCCAAATAAATAGTCAAATGTTTTACCAAGCCTAAAAAGCAATAAACGTGAAATGTACCATCCTCTCAAAAACCACTCTAAAGCATAAATAAATGGTCTTAAAAATCTTTTAACGTAAAATCTTAATCAAAATCATAAGTGCGGAAAAAGTAGAAGCGCTGGTCATCGGGTTCTGTGCACCTTCAGTACAGCCAAATCAAGTGTCAAGACCTCCCTTAACCTCACCTGCATCCATCACACCTAGTGAGTCTAAAGACTCAACTCACCATAATCTTGATAGCAAGTATACGTATAAAAATCTCATGCAACAGTGAAAATACTTTTACGTAAAATAACATTTTCATGACATGCAAATATGAACCTTAACCTTTTCCTTTTCCTAAACATAACATGACATAAAACCTCTTCCATGATCATAAACATTATCCTTTCCTTTATTGAATTCAGATTGTTAATTGTGACTTTCCTCAATCCTCAAAAGTCGATGGATCCATCTACATGTAACCACAGTACTGGGCGGCGGGGATATCAGCGACACAAGATCGTCAACTGAGCCTTGGCCTATCCTCAATCATATCCTCATATCCTCAAATCCTCATTAGTCACAATTACTTCACTTTCATCAATGTTTTCATATTTTCATCACTTTATAAAATTATGCATAAATATCATTTTTCTTTTGAAACCAAGCATGCAACATGTATTTTAAATGTCAACCTTAAATCATAAAAATCCATGGACATTTAAAAATCATAATTCAACATGTAAAATTTCATAAACCTTTAAAAATAATCATAATAGCATAAAAACAGCATTTAGAGCACTGCCATTACTTTTACTAAATTTTCAGTGTAAAAAGACCGTTTTACCTCTGGACGTAAAATTCCTCGACTTTGACTTTTTCTTTAATTCATTGACTCTAACATGTCCCAAATAATTATTTAAGCTTAAATTAAAATTCTCATAATTTTATTTAGCCTTAAAACTAGGCTTTTAATTTAATCTTTAATTAATCTTTTAACGGTGTTTTAATCCCGAAAAAACCCAAACTTTAGAATAAAATTCCAAAACTTAAAACTTAAACTTTTTATATTATTTTAGCCCCCGTGAACCCCGACTCGACCCCGTGAGCCGTGTTTCAATTAATTTTTGTAAGGAACCAACCCTAGCCCTTCGCCCAAGCCAAACCCGAACCACCATGGATTTTCCTCGAGCCATGCTCGGACCACACCGAGCCAGCCCCTTCCTAACCCTTATAAGGACCCTAAGAACCATAGAGCCCCGCCCCAAAGTTGAAAACCGAAGCCCCCAACCCATACACATTCTGGCCAAGACTCCTTATCGTCGAGGACTCTATGATTTGGTTGCCAGCTTCCAGCCGACGCTCCAGCCCCTGAACCCTCATGTTGTGCACTCGCCTGGGACCCTAAGGTATCCTCCTAGCCCTGCCTGTGACCCCTGGCTAGACCGCACGCCCCCTGCGAGCTGCTGCACCAAGGCGTGCTGCGCTACTCCTTCTCGGGTGGGAGACCTAGCAAGCTAGGACTCCTTCCCGAGCCCTGTACTCGAGTCCTAGCCATGACAGCACTTTCCCTTACCAGCTATCTTTGTTTGATTTAACAGCTTGTATGGTGGGTGTTTTAGGACTATAAATCATGTAAAAACTTTACTTGATAATTACTTAACATCATGGCAGCCTCTTAATGTGAACAGCACAAGTTTTTGGGATAAAAAAATCATGGATTAGATACATGCATGTGCACTAATCCGAAAATAAGCAATACACTTCATGTTTGTCATGCATACGATATTTAAAACGATAACATGATGTGATAGATGAGAAAAGGAGATTTATGGCGTGCCTTTGCGTTTGAAACGCATGATTAATCGATGGCGATTGAGGAATGACGACGAGGAAAAAACCTAGGTTGAAATCCATGAAGCTCCTTCGAAAATTTCTCTTCAATTTATTGAGTGTGTGCCGTGTAGAATTAGGGGAGGGATTTTCAGAAAGTGGCGTGAGGTATGAAGGTTTAGGGTAGGGTTTAACACTTTTAAATAGTTAGTTATTCTACTAATAGGGCCTAGGCCTATTAATCCCTCAAATTAGGTCCAATAATCTTTAATCAAATACTAAAAATTATTTTGTTTAAATAATTTTGTGAATTTAATAGCCGGGTTGTCAAAACGTTTGCAATTTTGTTGAAAAACCAACACCGATAAAATTTACGTCCCGTCTTATAAAATCACCTCAAAATCCCTTATTTTCAAAGATAAGAAAAAGTATCGATTATATTTTAAATAATAAAAAACAATTATTTAATAAAAACATTTTACGTTTTTTTCATCCCTCGGTCTCCGTTCCTCGATCGCAACTTGAATAATCCTTAAAAATACAGTTTTATGCATGATGATGATAAAATCCTATTTAACATATAAGCGTGTATGTCGCATAATCGATTAGCAATCAAAATCAATTAATTAGCCTTTTTTTCATGTTTCCTAGGTTCGCATGCAGTTGGATTACGTTGTCTTAATTTTGGACCTTACAAAACAGGTCCACTTTTAATTATCAAATAATCAAAAATTACAACACGTAAAATATCTTAACATACACATAGCACATTGGTCATGGCTCACGATCATCCTTTTAATATATAATATTTTATATTATAAAAATTCGATAATATCACATATTATCAATAAATCGTGTATATCGTAAATTATTACTAACCGCCATAATTATCAAATTAAATAAACACTTTTATTTAATTTCAAATAATTAAATTTCTTGTAAAACACCTTTTACCATAAATAATTAAAATCATATTTCAATTATTTATTTTGTAAGAAATTGATTTTTTAAAAATTATTGTAAGGGTATCAATTTTAACACAAAAATTTTAAAAATCAGAAAATCATCCCTAGGCCCGAACAATTCAAGCCCACGACCCAAAGAGTGGCCCAAGACGTTATCGAGCACTTGCCCGTGCCGCTCGCCTGCTGCCCGATCCGATCGAGCTGCTGCAGGCGCGGCTGTGGGCAAAGAGTGTTTTCAATTTTGTGTGCAAAACTAGGGGCAGTAATCATGAGTCATAGTGGTGTATATATAGAGTGAGACTCATAATCCAATTAGGAGTCCCTCTCCCACAAGGACTCTAATAACTTCATTATATTAAAACTCTCATATAATTAATATATAATGTATTTATTAACTTTTAATAATACATGATATAATAATATCATATACACATATTTTATATCATCATATAAAATATATATGTACATTAATTAAATTAAATAATCATTATTTAATTTATAAATTAACTCCTTAGTTAATTTAATTCTAGACTCCTCTAGAACATATATGAGAATTTGTGCATGTTAGTAGTCACAACTACTAGCACAATCATTTAATTAATAAATTCCAAATTCACAAAAAAAAATGATTCCGAACTCATTATAACCCTGATCAACGATCCGAAAGAGCCGATGTACCAATTATACAAATCTTGTTCATATAATGAAAATTGAAAATTTCGAAGATCAAAATTTTCATTTACCAAATATGGCAGTTACCATATTTGGCCGCTGCCAGTTTTAGTGAACTCCTTCACAAAACAGGCAGTTCCACTCTCCTTCCTTATTTAGGAATCATGCCAACTTCCATTTTCTCCATCCTATGGAATAAACTCATAAGCTCATTTATAAGCTTCTTGTTTGATCTCCATCAAACTACAGTTGCCAAATTTCAACTCCTTGAAATTTGACTATCTCAACAAGAACACAGAATCCGATACTTGTGTGACCCTCAATGGTTCAGGGATACAGCTAGCCGTGGGTTCACATCTCCATGTGATTCAGAATAACATTTATTCTTTTTCGGGTTTACCTTAGTTAACCTCATTCTTTTCATCAACTCCTTGATCAAAAATGTCAGAACTCATTTCTGACTGCACCCATCGGATCATGGTAAGAGCGTCTAGTAGCATCGCCCCATGATCTCCTAGATATCACTGATAGTGCCTGCAATAACCTTTAGTTATGGTTAGCGTATAGTACGGTCCCTTCAACACATATATCCCGATCGAATCTGCAACCATTGGTATATCGAGAGTTGCATATGAATTCGATAACGATGCGATTTAAATTTGAGTACTAATAGTGTCATGTTATGTACAACTAGGAAAACACCTTTCCCTAAAGCACATTTCTTACTCTGGCCAGAGACTCCTTGCACTATTAACTCATCAGATCACACAGGATATTTCCACCTATAGGCGAATGGTGAATTCCCGACCACAATGCATTTGCTCCTAAGTATTTCAAAACTACACCCAACCTCGTCACCTGATGACCTTCAATGGAGTCGGTAAATGGATCAAAGTGCATGCTATTACGTATAGCCCATACATTGTCCCGGGTCAAAGGACTAATGGTGTACAACCATAACTGCGGACTATTCCACTCGATAAATGAGAACCACTTGGACAGTCCGAGGGAGGGTTGTTCAGTGCATCATCACATGATCACCCATCTGTGTGAATAGACATCTCCATGCCCTTGCCAATGAAACATGGTGTTTACATCACATATGCTAGTCTCAAGCTCGAGCGACCTTTATCCTTGTTGTAGGCGACTAGGAACCTGTTTAGAATATACGATACACTTTCTAATGAGTCTCATGATCTTACGGTGCGACGCAGATCTCATGGTACCTATTGTATATTCAGGGACTTTATCTATGCAGCTTGCATGGGTATACAGATAAAGTAATGCCATAATCGAATAAAATCATAAAATATTATTAAAATAAAGATTATTTTACTTTAGAGTCAATAAAAGCCCTAGCTACAAGTTGGCTTGTCGGGCACCTACTCTAACAAAATGTGCTTGATTAGACTAAACCACAGTACTGGGCTGGTAGAGATGTCCACTACCGCATACATGAGATCCTCGGTCATTCTTTACCGGGTGGATTGGTCCCTGATCATACTTTATCGCTTTCCAATCCTGATCTAAACCCGATCATACTTTATCGAGGTGGAGAGGTCCTCGGCCACGTTCACTGACTTCCAAACCCGTTCATATTTAGTCCAAAGACATATAGTATACCTAAAAAACATAAACATTTTTCTTTTGCACGTCGAACATACTTACATATCGTTGAGAGATTCGTTAGATCTCGTCTGGGCTACTGCTGTACATACTAACACATTATCAAGCACTTAAATTTCCATAACTTAGACATAAAAGTTGTGCTCACCACCCGAGGTAACAAATTACTTACGACGTTCTAAATGATTCGGGACTTGACCTCGTTTAATCATCGTACTAAACCATAACATCAACTCCCGAAACAACTCCTAAAATGATGTGTGAATATTTCCCAAAACATAGAAGACATGAGCCTAAAATAGTGGTTTAAAAATCATGTTCAAGCGCCTAGGCGCTGGGCCTTGCTGCGCTGCGGCGCCTCCACGCAGCGCCGCGGCTCTCCGACATGTGAATGTCGGGCGATGCGGCGCTAGTTCTGCGCCCACGACCCCAAAAGCTCAATTTTGATGCAAATTCTATGCCACGCCCTATCAACTCGAACCGATGCAACGAGACTCAACTTAGGATACAAAAGCAATGTTTCAAGCTCACACGACACCCCAAAACCATGACGCAAATCCTACAACGTGACACAACTCGTGCAAACGACATTTTGACACCGAAACACTTCCTACGACTTCTAATGCAACCAAGTGCCTATCAACACGAAACGAAGCACCTAAAATCCTCCCAACATCATACACGATGTACATAAACACAGCAGCGATCACCCGACGGTTCCCAACGAAGCCTGCAACAAACAATTTTCACGAACAAGTCAAGAACACATTTTCATATAATCACAGTTTGAGCAGTCCCACAAAAACGATCACAACTCACTCATTTTTTGTCCAAAAATTACAAATTTACTGTCAAATCGAAGGTATCAAAAAGTACTATGTTTTATATGTTGAAAACTTTTCCAGAAAATCAACCAAATTTTCACAGAAATCGAAATGGCAGCAAACACATTTTTCGATCTAAAAATTTTAATCTGAAATTCATTTCAAACGTTTTTGCTCAAAATTTTTCACAACATACATGAATTTTCATGCATAATAAACATTACAACACATGGTATGACGCAATCGATGCAGAAACAATAGAATATACATGCCTTGGTCTTTCAAAATGCTTGAAACAACGATATCGAAGCGGAACGAATGCGAGGGTTGATCCGGAACGATTTGTTGCTCGATTTCTTGCAACAAAATCAACGTGAATTGCTGTAAAAATTTGAAGGACAAGGGGGCGGCTGCTGTAAGCTCTAGAACCCTATGTTTTTCTTAAAAAAATGAAATGAAGAGGCAAATAAATGTGTGTGTGTGTTATCATGAATGTGTGTGTGCAGATGTGTGTGTGCGTGAGTTTTAATATAATTAAGGGTATAAAATTGCTTAATTACACAATTAACATACTAATTAAAAATGCTAACCCACTATTAACTTACTAACAATCTCATTTTAAAATTAAAATACACATTTGTCAAACTTTAAAAGTTTTAAAATCCTAAAATCACCAAATAAATAAGTTAGGCTTTAAAAAATGATGAAACCTAAATAAATCATTTAAAATGCCTCTTAATACCACATTTTAAACTCTCCAAAATCGTCGTCGGTCTAATTTCATCGATCACGCATCGAATAATCTCCTGAAACATGAAACTCAAGAAAATATTATATCGTGCATCACATAAATATAAATAATTTAAAATACTGCAATTTAATAAATCTTGCATCACTCAAATCATTTTAAAATTAATTAAATAATTTGACAGTTAAATAAATACATGGGTTTTACGTTTGCTGATTTTGGGTTCTACAAATATACTTTTTATATTTATTTAATCAAATTTAAACAATGCTTGGGTAGTGCCTGATGGATAAACATATTATTTATGATTTTTTGATTATTGGTATAAGTTGAATTTTTTTGCTGATTATGAATTGACTTTGTGTTTTTTTCTCAAAAGCTGAATGATACTGGTTGCAAACAAAGTATTTGTATAAATGGCATACTCAATTCAATGGATCAGATCTACTCGCCCCCATCTTCATTTGGTTTGTTTTTAACAATGAATTAGTTTATGTTCTATAATTTATTATGTTGCTTTATATTAGTGGTCATATCAGATTCGTCTTTTCGTTTTGATCTTGCAGGTGATATAATATATTTATTACGAGCTTCAAGATCTTATAATCTAATCTCTCACATATTCTCAACAGATTCACTAAATCATTATATTAGGACTTCTTAGACATTGTTTTATTATAATCTTTACAGAAAAATTTACATTTTGGTTGGTAGATTTTAAACTCAAATGTTTCAAGATCTAGTAGAGTTCTGATGTCAAAATCTGAACTTTTATATGCCACATTTGCTAGTTTACTTATCTGACATATTTGAATATTTGCAAACATAAGTATTTAAATCTGAAGATCCATACATGAAGAACGCGTATGATGGAGGCAGGACTCCAACAAATAATGTCCATAAATGGCCAAAGCCGCAGGTTTTTAAAATTTTTTGTATTACAGTAATGAACTCTACCTTATCATGGATTTACAAATTTATTATTTTCATTTATCTATCTACTTATTTGTTTATTTATATTTCAACTTAAGCAAATCATATTATGTGTTTCCGACCATGATTTAATTGTAGCAAAGTCAATTTTATAATTGTTTGTCTTAACTTTACATTCTACCACTATTGCTACAATTTGTATTCTTCATCTTTGTCAAGTCATGTAGAACCCGTAACTTGGACTGCGTATAAGCCATGCATAATTTCTAGTATTTAAATTAAAATGATTTTATTGCATGAGTATTTAAATTCTTTTCTTTAAATTTATTTATTTTACGTAGTAGTTTAATTGTCACCTTTTCAGTTAAATAAGTGAGGCCGGACTGGAGATGGAGTATTGAGATAAGTTAATAAAGACTTATTTAAGAAGTGGTAATTTAGCATGTTAGTAAATATAATTTAAAAAGTTGGCATGCATGCAAGTTATTAAATTTCTTTGGTATTTTATTAAATTCTTTTAAAGCATAAAATGCATGTTTATTTTATTAATTTGTGTTTAATTATTTTCATGCATTTTAGGCATAATTATTGCATGATAGGGATTTATTTCATTAATTTTATCAGTTCATGCANGCTAAAAATCTTTTTAAATTTTTTTTATGGCCGATTATCTTACTAATTAACTATTTATTTATACCTAAGGACCCACTAAACCTAAATCTAACTCCCACCAGCCGACAACCCCTCTTCCCTTCATTATTTTCGTGGGTTCCAGCAGCCACTTCCATGGTTTTTATCAGCAAGCTTCGGCCATGGCTTGTTCTTGCAAAAGAAATCCCTCGGCGCTCCCCCGACGTCCGTTTTTCATCGTTCTTGCGTAGGAATCATCAAAGGCACGCATGTATTCTCTTTTCTGCATCATTCACGCCATATTTATGTTTAATGTGTGCTGTAACATGTAGAAACTTTCGATCCAGCAGCTGCACATGAGGATGTATGGGTTTTGTTTTGTTTCATGCATGTCCACAATTATCACTCACGTTTTCTGATCTTGGTGCAAAGGGCTGCGACTCTGGATTGTTTAGGGGCTGTTGGTGATGTAAAGATGCTGTCTTGAGGTTTAGAGGGGTTACTGGACGCAGCAAGGGAAAGAAGAGAGGAGAGTCTCTTTTAGGGTGGCTCGTTTCTATGGATTATGAGCGTGCAAGAGTCGGCCATCAACTCAGGGACTTCGCCGAGCCTTAGACCAGACCCTCGTGGGTCTGGGATCAGGCCTGGCGGGGTTCAAAACTTGCTGGAACCAACCACATACGCGACAGATCGGGTGAAGGGTAGGAGAAGCGTGGGTGCTCCTTCGCGGAGATTCGGTGGTGTGAGACTATGAACGTGCATGGGGCTGGTTGCGAGGGTTCAGTGGACTCTTTAGGGTCTGGCCTAGGTCCCTGGTAGGTCGAGCCATGGCTTGTGCCGTCGGGTAGGCTAGGGCGTGAGTTTGGAGATGAGGAAGGTAATAAGAGGAAAGATAAGGTAGGGCCGAGACTTTTGGGTAAAATCTGGAATTTTCAGCCATGGGATTTAGGGTCTGGTGATTATGTGTTGGGGTCTTTTAAGTGTTTTGAAGGTGTGATAAAAAGTTAGGAAAGTTTTGATTAGGTTTCGGTTCGATTCGGGTTAAAATCGGAACCCCGTCCCAGTTTTAAAAAGAATCGGTTAAGTTGTAAAATGGGCTCGAGTTTATGTCTAGAAACGCTTATAAAAAATGTTTTGGGACATTTTAAAGAGTTTGGTAAGCTTCGAGTCAATTTTAGAGGTCCAAGGATGAAACAATAATTTTCGGGTTTCCAGGGACAAAATGGTCTTTTTGTACCCGGGGTGAGATTTTGGTCATGAAAGAACCCTGAGCACAAATTTATGATATTTTAAATGTTCATACATCATGTTTACGATTTTTTTTCGCTGTTGTAATAATTATGGTGCATGCTTGGTTTAAATGAATTAAGAGAGAAAAAGTAAGAAAGTGAAGAGCACTCCGTCTCCGCCGCGCCGCGTCGTTATTTCGTTTGTTTTCTGTGAAAACAAACCAAGGCATGTTTATATCTTCTTTCACTCTTCAGTCAAGCCATATAGGTATTTTTAAATATCGCAAGTACATGATTTTAATGCAAGAAAATCGACATTGTTCATATTCAATTATGTTATTTAATTATATTACGTGCAAAATATTCATTTTGAGATTTATGCGATATTGCTTGTGGTCACTTTACTATCATGGGATTATTACTTCACCCGGTCGCCAGTTACCGGTCAGTTCAGTTCAGTTCAGGGGCCACTTGCGTAGACCATAATCTCCCCAGAAAATTATTACAAGTTATTTCATTACAGGGCTCCAAGGAGCAAACATTTTTACTATGATTTTTAGTTCAGTTATGCACGTATTATAATTAATCATGATACGATATTTTACGTTATGCCTCACGACATGATATTTTCACTTGCAAGCAATTTTATTATTTATTTACTCGTTATTTACGATATATGCATGCTGAGTCTTTAGACTTACTAGACTTGATTGTTGTAGGTACCGATGATGCAGGGACCGAGGGCGTGGACCAGTGAGCTAGCTTGGGTCGGCAGTAGTGGAACCCGAGGACCTCATGTTTTTAGCATTTACTATTTTGACTCAAACAAATCTCTTCGTTGTTGAATTGTTTTAAATTATTATATTGCAAACAAACATTTACTTCCGATGCTATTTTGTATGGTTAAACTTTTATCAGTTATTTATTTATGACTGATGCATTTTAATTAATTAAAAAGAAAAATTTTAAATTTTCTGCAAATTTTCGAATACGTATTTAGAGGCCTCTACAAGTCATCTACTTATAATTTTTCCGTTTTTTGGCAAATAAAAGGAGTTTGCCAATTTTTACTTTATTTACCGTGTATTTAGCGAAATCTTTGCAGTAGTTTACATTTTTTCTGTCATTTCGATTTTTTATAGCACGCTTTAATAGATTTTTTTTATTTATTTTGTATATTTAGGTTCAACTATGGTATTATTCGATAAAATGAATATTTTTTTGTTACGCTTGACCTAGAAAGAGTTAGCTTATGCATCAAATGCTTATAGATATCTACAACTTCAATTTTTTTCCAATTTATTATGTGAATGTAGAAGACAAATTTTAGGTTTTTATATTCAATAAATTTTAGTTTGATGATATTATCATATTTTTAGACAATTTTTTGACTGTTCTTTACTTCTTTTACATTGAAGTTTATCATTATTTCACATGATATGATAATACTGTTTCAAAAGAATATTATTTTTTATGATCAATACGTATATCATATAAGGTAACAAATTGAGTTTGATATATTTATTTAAGCTTTGGAATCTCTTGCTTCTCATGGATCAACTAAAAATTTTTTACTGTCATGGTGTTGTAAAATCACGAAGGTTTAATATATTAGCCTCATATATTAATGACACACGCAACGTGTGTGCCTTGTTCCTTAAGATGATTAAGGATCCAATATTAAAATCTACGATTATAGATCAAATGTAAAATAATACTTCAACTAGTAATAATAATATTTTTGTTAAACAAGAACAAGCTTATTCTATGAAAGAAGTAAAAACTCTTTTACAGAAAAAATATAGTAACCAAAGTCCAGTTACTATACATGATTTAATTAAAGAAATCGATAATTTTAAAGAACAAGTAAAAATTTTACAGCAAAATAATAATAGTTTAAACTATCGTATTTCAGTTATTGAAAATAAGAAAGACAATTCAGTATATAATTCTAAAAGTTTTGATAATCTTCAAGATATCTCATTTTCTGATCCAAATAAAAAACATTTATCTATTTTGAGTGTGATCATATCTTAAAAATGGTATACTAATATTACTTTATTAATTGATAATTCTTGTAAGAAAAATTTTATTGATATGTGTTTGCACAATATTTGGTATTTGCGAGCGTGCCAGGTGCAAAGTTGCACCGATTTGTGTGAAAATGAGAAAATCTAACTTCTAAATATTCAAGCGACGTGAATTCTAAATTCGACCGTCAGTTCTAGTCTCCTAAAACAAATGCAATGCCAAAATAAAGAAAACTATTGGAAATTGATGCAAATAAACCCCTGATATGATCTTGAATTTACAAAACTTTAGGAATTCATCAAAACTTGAAAAATATAATAACTTGTTGCTTAAATCTAAAACTAGAAAACGTAGAGTGCTAGGAATATACTGAAACGATTAAAAACTAGTGCTTGAAGATTGAATTTTTGCAGAGAGTATTTTGCAGATTTTTGTCTGTATAGTTGAGTCCTTAGAGATTTGTGTGTCGATGTCTTTTTCTTCCCAGTGCTGTGCCGTTTTTCTCCACTCCCCCATGATCTCCACTATCTGCTACACTATGTTTGCACGTCTTTTGAATTATTCAAACTAATTTAAATTGTTGATAGGCTCATTCTTTCTTTTCCTTAGACTTGGGCTTGTTTGTTCTTGGGCCTAAAATATTGCTCCAACAAATGCCCTCCGCAAGCGTTGGCCCGTGGGCCAAAACGCTTGTATATATACTCATTCTAATACACTAATTTGTAATAGTGTGGCCCAAAATTGCTCTTCCTGTTAAATGGGCTCGCAGTGGTGGCCCAAGCAACTCAAGTCCATTCTATGTAGGACTTTAAGTTTTTTTGTCTTTTGGAATTCTCTCCTTTACGCTCTACGGATTCAAGCTCTCCAGTTCCTTTCTTTCTTTCTTTCTTTCTCCCTTTCACCACTTTCATCTACTGCTCATTGATTATCTTGCATAATCTCACACAATCTCACACCATCACTTTCTTCATTAAGTTTCTAAGTTTGAAAATCTGGCAACCATCCCTCTTCACCTGTTTCTTTTTTTTTTTTTTTTTTCCTCCACTACGTCGGTCGTGCCAACCCATAAGTTATTTTGATCACCATTGTGCCTTCATGGTGTTTGTAAATTTGCCCAAATGAAAACACACAAACATTTGCAGGATCCAAACTTGTTCCGATCATGAAGCCTTCTTGTATCACGCATATGTCATGTATGTGCCGCTGCTTCTTGCATCTTCGTCATAGTTCTTCCGCTTTGGTATCCAACTGAGGTCGTCACTCAAGCTTCAAGCACGAGTCACCACTGTCTGCCCCTACTCATGACTCCAACCTTTATGGCCATTGGTAAATGTACTGCCTCTTTCTTGAATCTTATGCAATACAATTTGGTTTCTTCTTCCTGCCTTGTATGATTAAGCTTGAGGCACTTTGACTCGCCTAGAGAAATTTGAGGGAATGACGACTTGTTTTGCCACAATATTGATCACTGTCATGTTACTCTATGTCATTTCCATGTTGGCTCCTTGTAGATGTTTACATGTCACTGCCCTTTGTTTCTTTGCTAGTATCGAGTTCCTGCGGGGAGTTGGATGGTTTTGTGCACCTCACCGACAAACAACTGATTCAAGCCATGTGTTGGCATAACTCCCCGCTAGATCACTAGCTCCCTTGTTCAATGAACGTGCATATGACCATGAATTGGCAGCCAAGAGGTAACTCTAATATTTTCTTTGTGTGTTGCACATCACTTGGGTCACATTTCCCCTACCCAAGCAGCCATTTGCATGCATCGCACTTTAGTTGGACTTCTTTCCTGCATACACGTTTACTTGTTGTTCTTGCATGCGGTGGCTCCGCTTTATATTTGTTGACTGCTGGTTGGTATTGTGGTTGTTGAGTGCTGGATGTGGAATGAAGGTGGGTTTGTATGTGATGTTGTGTATTGGATGTTGGGAAGGAGTTTCTATTCGTTCTTAATCCACTTAACCCAACTCACTTCAATAGCTTCAATCAAAACCATAGGTTGGCTTAAAACTCCCCATTCATGATTATTTCACCATTGATTCCCCAGCGAAACAAAATGAATCCAATATGATAAGAGTGGCCTACTAGCCAACTTCATTTGATCATAACCAACAAATATCTACATTGGTGGCCCCAACGCCTACTTCAAATAAAATCTCACAACATGCAGTTAAAAACCGTATAAAAATGGCTGGATAGCCTATTTCTATACCAAAGTCCACTTTTGGGTCCTCTTGCGGTTAGCATAGCGCATCTTTTCTCTTCTGTTCTTCTTTGTTCCGCCTGGTGAGCTCCACTCCCCGCTCTTTGTAGTTCTTTCTTGCCATATTTTAAGTGGCCTCTTCATTAACGAGCATGTCACCGCACATGCAAACAACCATTTATACAGTGGCTATATAGCCGACCTTATCAATGATTTCTCGTACCATAAAAACATTGGAAATCGAATCCATATATAATAAGTGGCCATAAGACCGACTCCCAAGTGAAACAAAGGGCCTTCAAAATAATGAAAGTGGCTTACTGTCCCACTTTCCAATTAATTTTATTGTTGAATCATAAACAACATATATTTATTTCAGTGGCCCTAAGGCCTACCTCACATGACATCTTGAAGTAAGGAACTAAGTATATACAAAAGTGGCCCCGAAGGCCAACTCCCCACTGAAGAAGGCCAACTCCCCACTGAATATCAGCCTTCGTGTTTGCTTCACTCGCTACCTTTTTCCATTTCCTCTCTCATACTTGGAAAATAAGGCTTGAGATACTTGCCATTTATGCATCTTTTGTGTGGATGACCATCTAGACTTGATAGCCAATATGCATTTCCGTCTAACACCTTATATACCTTGAATGGTCCCTCCCAGTTGAGAGACCATTTGCCCAACTCCCTATCCTTTGTTCCTAGTGGTAGTATAGTCTTCCACACTATTTCCCCTTCATGGAAGCTTTTCTTGTTAACCCTTTTGTTGTAGATTCTTGCAAATTTCTGCTTTTGTAACAGTATAGCATTGTATGCTTGGATTCTCAGCTCTCCCAAGTTAATCTCTTCCAACGTGTCTTGAACTCGTGTTGGCCATCTTCCATTTGAGATGGCGCCATCAACAATTCATCGACTTGAAGTTCATCATTTTAGTATTCCTCTTCTTGGACGACCTCAGTTCCATAGGTGTCCCATGGTTCCTCTTCTTTTAGTTTGTCCAGTACTTGCTGCACATGTGCCTTCCATATAGAGGTTGCAGCTACCTCCTTTTCTTTTGGGTTCAAATCAATCATCAATCTCCTCAATCAGCGGCTGAATTATCGGCCTAGACGGCACGATAACAGTAGGGTTGAGGATTCTTTCCAACACCGAGCTTGGAGTTGGTGTTTGCATGTACAGTGGATTTTCTTTCTTGCTATTGCTACGGATTTTGATGGGCCCACAATCCACATTGTAATATCTAGCCTCAACTGCACTTGCACTTGTTTGAAAGGGTTGTCCATCCGCTCCTACGACCTCCACGTCATCCCCTTTCCAAAATAACAACAGCTGGTGCATTGAGGATGGTATGCACTGGTTTGCATGGATCCAATCTCTGTCTAACAACGCTTGGAAGTTGGCGGAGGAGTTTACCACGAAAAATGCGCATAACGAGGACATACTCCCCACAGTAACATCAGCGGGGAATACCCCAATGGTCTTGGTGGTTTCCCCTGTAAATGCAGCAACTGAAACTTCCGAAGGAATCAAGTCCTCTTCATTTTTGCCCAGACTTTTCAACATTCTTACTGGAAGAACATTCACAGCTGAACCATTGTCAATCAACACCATAGACACTGGCTTCCCATTCACGTTGGCTTTTATGTACAACGGTCTTATGTGCTTGGTCATGGCCGGTGTAGGCTTTTCAAGTATCACCTGCTGAGGCTTATTTGGGTGGTCTTCCTTTATAATCACTCTTGAACTCCCTTCAAGGAATTTATTTGCATGCTCTTCCTTTGGCATTGACTCTTGGGACGTCAACTCCCCATTCTCTTCTTCTATCATTTTAAACTTCTCTGGTAGTATCACCACTCCCGTGGCACAATCCACAGTGATGTGAAACTCTCCAACGCAAAAGTTAATTGTTTTTCTTTTTTGATCATCCTCTTCGGTTAACAAATCATCATCATCCTCTACAAACTTATCCTCAGTCGCCGATCTTCCAAACTTGGAT
The DNA here is from genome assembly GCF_012295235.1 of Primulina huaijiensis. Classification (NCBI taxonomy): domain Eukaryota; kingdom Viridiplantae; phylum Streptophyta; class Magnoliopsida; order Lamiales; family Gesneriaceae; genus Primulina; species Primulina huaijiensis. The sequence goes on along the minus strand of NC_133309.1, from coordinate 17,270,752 downwards.
TTACTCCCCACTGGATTCATGGAGACTGGAACATCAATTGTGGGTTCATTTCTCAACTTAGCGGACTACTCTCTTCTTGCAATAGCTCTTTCCCTCAACAGCCGTCTCTTTTGAGTCCTAGTCGGTGGCCTCGGGAATTTTTTGTGTTGGGCCACTCTCCAAGACTCACTGAACTCCCCTCTAGCTGGAAGGACATACCTGGGCCTTGGTATCCTACTCTCGATCATTTTTCCTTTTGAGATTTCATATGCATGCCGCTCTCTGTCTTGATCAACTGATAATTTTCTGGTTTCCACTCTTCGTGAATCAACTTCATATGCATTTCTCCTGCCTGAGTACCTTTGGTGTTGATCACGAGATGATTCCCCTCTGAACTTTTGATTCTCACGCACTGGTCTTTCAAGGAAATGTTGGTTCCTCGGCCTAGAGGCCGCGGGTTCGCTAACATTCCTGGTTAAACGCTGCTGAAATGTTCTTAGTCGATCGGTATTATACCTTCCAGTGACTTCATACAATTGACACTTCGGGATCCAGCATTTCTTGATTATTCGCTCTTTCACTGCAAAGGATCGGCTTCTTTTCTCGTTGAGAAGATCTCTCAAATCTGTCACATTCACATTGACCAAAGCTACTGGGGGAAAAAGATCATCATCCACCGCCATAGACTCCTGTTTGTTAGGGAATTTCACAACTCCCTTGTTAATTCTATCCTGCAAAATGTTCTTGAACGCCCAACAAGATTTAGTAGCATGATTGTAGGAGTTGTGGTACTTACAATACTCTCGTCCTTTCAGCTCTTCCATGGGTGGAATCCTGTGATCGGTTGGAAAAGTGATGAATTTTTCTTTTACCAAGAAATCAAAAACTTCCTCGGTCTTTGATACATCAAATGTATACTGCATGTCTTTGGGGAGTTGGGAGTTGTTCTTCTTTTCAATTTCTGTTGGCTTCTTTTTTAACAGGGGAACTGTGCAAGACCCAGCTGATCGAATCTCTGCCAATGACACATCTTCCACCTCCTGATAATAAGACCCCATAGCAGTTTTCTTCTTGTATGACTCTTCCCGCAAAAGTTCTTCGTATTCAGCCACTTTGGCGGCTAGCTTAAAGAAATCCTTGAACTCCATACCTTGGAATTTCTTCCTTAATTCAAAATCCAGCCCCTTTTGTGCCATCTTCACGAACTCGGTGTCAGGTAGGAATACCTTGCACCTATTCTTTATCTTCTTGAACCTGTCTATGAAATATTCCACAGACTCTCCTTTCTTTTGAGTGACTCTGGATAAGTCGGCAATGCACACTTCTGGCTCTGTTCTATAGAATTGAATGTGAAATTGTCTTTCCATCTCTTGCCAACTCATCACTGAATTTCTGGGGAGCGAAGCATACCAAGCAAATGCAGTCCCAGTGAGAGAATTTGGGAATAGCCGCAACTTCAAATTGTTGAAGTTCTCCAAGTTGGCCAATTCCCCGCACTGGATGGTAAACCTGGCTATGTGTTCGATGCTGGACTGGCCATCTTCCCCAGAGAACAGGCTGAACTCATGAACTCTATAACCCCTTGGATATGGGTTATTCATGTCTATGTATTCTGGATAGGGCTTGTGGAATTCTGGGCGGCCTATCTGCCTCAAAGCCGGCCCATACAACTCTTGAACAGCCTCTCTCACCATTTCTGGATCAACCATATGAATGTTCCGAGCTGAGAGTGGGTGAGGGTAATGATTTGCCCCCCGAGCTTGAAACCCTGCATTTAAACCAACATTACCTCCTGGGAAACCCCCATCTACTCCTGTATAATCCATGTGCGATATGTCATCATAAGCTCCCGGTTGGTACAGAGGATTTGTCACGCCGTACACTTGAGTAACCGGTTGTTTTGAACTCCCCACTCCATGAGCACGTGAATATGGCTGAGCTCTTCCTCCTAAGGTTTCTTCTCTCTTGTGAGGCGGTGTATACCTCTTTTCTGGCTGATTTGGGAGAGTGTACTCTGGGCGGCGAGGATCGCCAGCCCTTGAGTTTCCAACTCCCTGGTCGAATTCATGGACTTGGTTGCTTCCCTGATCGGCCTCTTTGACAGTGGTATTTTGCTCTCCTCGAAGAGACTGACTCGGTTTAATCAAAATGGTTTTCAAACAGTCGGCCATCGCCTTAGACAATGCTAGTGAGATTTCCTCAATCTTTATAGCAGTCAGTTCTTCCATCACCTTGTTTGAGACTTGATCGTACGTAGTAGGAATATGCAGACCCACTTCTTCAGCCTGTAGTTCAACAGTAGGTTGCTCTGGCTGTGGAACCTGAGTTCCCTCTTGATTAGCCAGAGACTCCTCGCTCTCCTGACTGACGTTTTCTTTTCTTCTTGGCGGCATAGTGCGGTCCCACCGGGCGTGCCAAAAATATGTTTGCACAATATTTGGTATTTGCGAGCGTGCCAGGTGCAAAGTTGCACCGATTTGTGTGAAAATGAGAAAATCTAACTTCTAAATATTCAAGTGACGTGAATTCTAAATTCGACCGTCAGTTCTAGTCTCCTAAAACAAATGCAATGCCAAAATAAAGAAAACTATTGGAAATTGATGCAAATAAACCCCTGATATGATCTTGAATTTACAAAACTGTAGGAATTCATCAAAACTTGAAAAATATAATAACTTGTTGCTTAAATCTAAAACTAGAAAACGTAGAGTGCTAGGAATATACTGGAACGATTAAAAACTAGTGCTTGAAGATTGAATTTTGCAGAGAGTATTTTGCAGATTTTTGTCTGTAGAGTTGAGTCCTTAGCGATTTGTGTGTCGATGTCTTTTTCTTCCCAGCGCTGTGCTGTTTCTCTCCACTCCCCCATGATCTCCACTATCTGCTACACTATGTTTGCACGTCTTTTGACTTATTCAAACTAATTTAAATTGTTGATATGCTCATTCTTTCTTTTCCTTAGACTTGGGCTTGTTTGTTCTTGGGCCTAAAATATTGCTCCAACAATATGATAGATAGTGGTTCAGATAAATGTAATACAGAAAATTAATTCCTACAAAATATTTTCATAAAATAATTCATTCTCTTTCTCATGCTGGAGGAGAACCTTTATAAATAAATTATAAATTATCAAAAGCATATATTTGCAATGGAGTAGGTCTCTTGTGAGACGGTCTCATGATCTTTATCTGTGAGACGGGTCAACCCTATCGATATTCACAATAAAAAGTGATACTCTTAGTATAAAAAGTAAAACTTTTTCATGGATTACCCAAATAAGATATCCGTATCACAAAATACGACCCGTGAGACCGTCTCACACAATTTTTTGCCTTTACAAAGATAAAAACTGTATTCAAACAAGTTTTTTATTAGTAAAAGATATTTCTAGCCAACTCATAATTGGACTTCCTTTTATTTATCAAATTTACCTTTTAACTTATGTTGATAGAACATGTATAATAGGAAATTTCCAAGGTAATCCTATTTACTTTCAATTTATAATTAAACATGTTCATAGATTTTAAATGAATTACAATAACAGATTGATAGAAAAACTTTTCAAATAAATTCGTTAAAAGATGAAGTAAAAATTTTAACCATATATAATATTATTATTGAATTTAAAAATACTGATAAAAATAAGATTGTTTTTTTTTTTTTAGAAAAGCTATTTTATGAAGTTATTTTGTACACGTGTTTCATTTGACTTTAATTAGATAGGAAGATTTCTTTATAAAAAGTAACCCCGAAAGTATAAAGGAAATAGATAGAAAGATTTCGGTATAAAAAGTAATTTTGAAATTATAAAGGAAATTAAAGCGAATATTCGCTGGGCAAGGATGTAATATCAAAGAAAATAAATGGCAAATATATATCCTTCCCATATAAATGTCTCCGCGTCCCCTCTGAGCTTGTAGAAAGAAAGGAAAAGAGTAAAAAAAAAAAAAAACAACAAAAGGGAATTACGTTGCAACTTTTTCTAGGGTTTCATTGTTTTCTCTGGCCGCCGAAAAACAATTCCTTTTTTCTGTGAGTAATTTTTTTAATAATTATTGAATGATGATGTAGCCTTACGGAATCGTATACAGAGATTTTATTCCCTTGTTTGCAAGAAGATCTATTTGTTTTGGATCGTTCTTTGTTTTGGTGGTAGTCTATACAACGAAATCAAAATTTTGATGTAAGGATGGATTTCTTTTTATTTTTATTGTTCTCATTTGATATTTTTTTGAATTGATACATAAATATGTGGATTCTTGGTTAGGTATTCTGTTCTTGGAAATGGAATTTATTGTATGGATGATCTTGGAAATTTTTTTTAAAATTTGCATGGGAAAAATATGTTAATCTAAGATGCTTTATTGTTTATTGTTCTCTTAGGTTTAATTTGAAAGTATATGAATTTAAGTTGGTCTAATGATTTTGTTAATTTTTAATAATAGATCGACAATTATTTGTGGTGAAATTATAGGATATCAAGATTTTCAGATCTGGAAGATTATTCTTTGAATTTTATCTTTCTTGATTTTTGTTGTACTTTTTGATGATTTGTGGCCAGATTCAATCTTATAAGAATTTTTTAGTTTCAACAAAGCTGTTTTATTTTTGAATCTATAGCTAGAGACTTGTTATATGAGTCGTGTAAATCTACACGTGTTCTTCGCTAGTGTACGCCTTGATATACTTTCGATCAAATATTTTTAAGGTTCTGGACTTGTGAATGCTAGTTTTTTTGTGCTGTTTTATGCAATTATTTTTAGTTTCTGTTATAATTTTCGTCTTACAACTTTTTCTTGGTTATGCAGTATAGAGTTGATGATCTAATGGAGACTAAAGGTGGGAAGAAAAAGTCCAGTAGTAGCAAGTCCTTATTTTACGAAGCTCCTCTAGGATACAGCATTGAATACGTTCGACCAAACGGAGGCATCAAGAAGTTCAGATCTGCTGCATACTCAAACGTGAGTTCCTTGATTTTTTGAAGCTTAATTTTTATGACATGGTTCTATTACATGCATAAACTTACTGACATCAAATTCTTTTTTTCCAATCGCAGTGCGCTCGCAAACCATCCTGATATTCCTTAACTGGTTCCCTCATCACGTCATTGACGTGTTCAAAATAAGCTATTTAGTTATTTAGTTTTCAATTTTTGTTCCTGCACTCCTTTTCTTCGCATATTGGCTACCTTCTCTGCATCCTTTGTCGGAAGAATTTCTTGTTTCTTAAAATGGCTTTTCCCGTCTCTGCAATTGGTTTTGAAGGCTTTGAAAAGAGGCTTGAAATCTCCTTTTTTGAGCCTAGCATATTTGCTGATCCTGAAGGGAAGGGTCTTCGTTCTCTTGCCAAACCACAGTTGGATGAGATTTTGGGACCTGCTGAATGCACCATAGTTGCTTCCCTGTCGAATGAGTATGTTGACTCATATGTTCTCTCTGAGTCTAGCCTCTTTGTGTATCCTTACAAAATCATCATAAAAACATGTGGTACGACAAAATTGCTTCTATCGATCCCTCCCATTCTGAAGTTGGCCAAGTCCCTCTCTCTTTCAGTTAAAACTGTAAGATATACCCGTGGAAGCTTCATTTTCCCCGGGGCTCAGTCATACCCTCATCGCAACTTTTCTGAAGAAGTTGCTATCTTAGATGGCTTTTTTGGGAGTATTGGTTCTGGAATGGGCAAAGCTTATGTTATGGGTGGTTCAAACAAACGACAGAAATGGCATGTTTATTCTGCGTGTGCAAGCTCTGCTGAGTATTTTAACCCTGTGTACACTTTGGAGATGTGTATGACCGGCTTGGACAGGGAGAAGGCATCTGTTTTTTACAAGAAAGAATCTATCTCGGGGACTCTGATGACCCACAGATCTGGCATAAGAAACATTCTTCCTGAATCAGATATATGTGACTTTGAGTTCGAGCCATGTGGTTATTCCATGAACTCCATCGAAGGAGCGGCAGTCTCTACTATCCATGTTACCCCGGAAGACGGATTTAGCTATGCCAGTTTTGAAGCAGCTGGGTATGATTTGAAGGCAGTGAATCTTGGCCCACTGATTGGGAGGGTTTTGGCTTGTTTCGAACCTAGGGAGTTTTCCATATCTTTGCATGCTGATGTTGGTTCTAAGCCAATGCCTCAAGCTTTCATGCTCAGTCTGAAAGGTTACTTACTCGATGAGAAAAGCCAAGAAAATTTAGGAGCGGCAGGATCAATCATCTACCAGAAGTTTGCAAAGACTGAAACCTGCTGTTCTCCTAGGTCGATTCTGAAATGTTACGGAGAAGAGGATGGTGATGAAGAAGAAAAGGAGTAGCTTTTATTTTTCACTTGCCCTCGTTCAATAAAATTATTGGTTTTTCCCATGATATCTATCAAGAGTTGCTAATTGTACGTGGTGTTACTTTTCTAGATATAATTACATTCGCGACTTTTTCTTCTATATAGATGTAATAATGTGCGGGTTTGATTGATATTTTCTGCAATGTTTGTGTTTTTGTTGCTTGCTTCAGTGGATTATTGGTTAGCTATTTTAATTTAGCTTCTTACCAAACGATATGCTAATCTGTTGTGAGATACACGAGACTTCTCCACGTTCTAAGATTTGTGTTTATAAAATTTTATTTGTTCTGCTCTCTTAAAACAACAAATTGTTTCACACGTTGGAATGAAAATATATGCTCCATTTGTCGTAGTCGGATTTCGTATTACGGAAGTATAATTCCATGGATAGTTGCTTATCAAGTTGCTAGCGGAGAGGAGGCCAGATAAAATTTTGACCAGGTGAGCTTTGTTCATGATGGGCCACTGAATCACGATTTCGATAGAGAAGTGGAGAAGTTATAATTTAATCAAATAATTTAGCACTAAAAATTGATGATATGACATGGAATATGGCAAAAGGACTATGCTAAAAACGAAGATCAACTTGGACTTGAGATAACTTTTATTTACAGTGACGTAAATTGTAATTTTTCTAGCTCTGCTCTTTAATAAAAAAAAAAAAACATTTATTGTTAAGGGCTCAAGTTCAACTCAAACCTTCAAAATTTTAGGCACGGCAACGTCTATACATACATATAGATCGGATTATTTCAAGCATGGTGCGCGGGAAGAGGCTGATCCATTGTATTTGAAAGATGAAATTTATATAAAACTTGAACAAGAAATTTATATAAAAGTTGAAGAAGAAAAGGAGAGAGAAAAAATAATAATTCATTTTTTGAAATTAAAGAATCTCATGCTAACCACATATTAAAGAATATATATATTTTCCGGATCGGAACTCGGAAGACACTTAACTGGAAAACTCATGAGTCGATAGAGGTAAAAAAAAAACGGTCCGAAAATCAAAGAGAGAGAGAACCTAGAGGCTAGAAGTCTTTAGTTGTTTTTTTACGAATAAAAGTATCTTTGACCCGGGAAAAAAGGCACATATTTTAATGCTTGTATATATGGGTAACTCGTCACAATTCGAAAGTTTCCCTATAAAAAAGAAGTTTTAGTAAAAAAAATATGATTTATTATATTTAGGTAAATCGGTTATATATATGTTTTTGATAATATAAATTGATTATAGTAAATTATCAAATAAAAACTTTCAAATTTTTGATTTCCAAGACATAATTTATTCCTTGAAATAATATTTGTCTTAAATATCTTTTCCTTATTGATAAAATTATATGAAATATTTAATTAAGGGTTTTTCCTTTCTAAATACGTGATAATTATGATAAGAATTAAATGATATAATATTATTGTTTAAAAAGAGTTTATTTATAATAAAAAAACTTGTTTCTATGTTTTGTTAGATTTTTTTTGTAGATAAACCCTTTGAGAGAAGAAAGCTATAAATAAGAGAAACAACAAGGAGATATTTAAAAATATAACCTCCATTTGATTCTTACTTAGATATATGATCTTATTTTTTTAATTTGGTGGTTGTTACTTCTTTACCCTTTTCACATAAATCCAATAAAAGATATATGACTTTATTTTTTTAATTAAGTTATTGTTACTTCATTACCATTTTCACATAAATGCAATAAGAAAATCATTTTGACATAAATCTAATAAGAAACGAATGCTTTTGTTTAAAATTTGAAAAAAATTACAAATGTCAGCAGATAAGTTTCGAAAAGAAATGGACTAGAATCACAAATGATGTTTTGTTCTTTTGTTTACGATATACCATACAAAACGTATAAGATAATTTTCATTTAAATTGAGAAAAAAAGAAAAAAAATTGGATGCAATGAAGTATTTGGTTGGCTTATTTAATAATTAGATGCCAAAAATACCAAAGAAATTGAAAAAAAATAACAACTTCCAGCATGTATGTTCTTCCCCATTAGCTCAAATGTCAAAGGAACATGTCATTGAAACAAAGAAAAAATATGAACTTGTAAGTTCCAAAATACCAACTTAACAATAATTAAAAAATTAAATACATATATTAAACTATTGATTTCTTCTTTCTACTTTTAAATTCACCAACGGAAGGAATCCTCTTTTTCTTTGTTCTCCCTTTGTTAACTCTAACCTTAGGAGGTAGTACAATCAGAGAATCAATGCCAGCATGTATGTTCCATTCTTCAGAGGGGGGAATAGGATAAATAGTTTCCGTATATGCCAAAGCCCATACATTCGTGGTATAATAATGTGAGAATAATTCATATATGTCTATACCATGGTAACCAGTAGCAGCAATAGCATGTGCACACGGAAGTCTATCAATATCGAAAACTCGACAACGACATGTTCTTCTATTTAACTCTACGACTACATCATGACCAACTCCAATGACGTGATATTCAAAAGTATTCATCTGAATAACTTCCATTTTTTGTGACTCAATAAATCTTGATCGCAAGGTCGTCTCAGCCCATGGAGTAAGATGTCGTGTTGAAGCAACGACAGCTTTGCGGTGATTATTAAACCACGATGAGATAAGACTTTGAATTGAATCCAACAAAGTAATCATTGGTAGCTCTCGTGCAAACACCAACTTTGCATTGATTGATTCTGATCCATTGGTTGTCATAATATTATACCGAGAACCAGGAAAATATGCTCTTGCCCATTTTTCTCTATCAATACTGCCCTCGAGATATTTTGTGATACCTGGATAGCTGTTTTTCATCTCTTCATACAATTCATCAAACTCAACCTGTTTTTAAGAGCTCGCATAAACAACACAATTCCACCTACCTTGGACTTTGGCCCTAACTTGATGTTTTGTCCAAGATGCCAAATGCAATGCCCATGTCGTGCTGCTTGTATACAGAGGCAAGACCATTGATGATTCTTTTATGTCTGTCAGAAATAAATACTAACTTAACATCATCAGATATCAATTCAAGCAACTTTTCAAAAAACCAAGTCCAAGATTCTTCACATTCTGAATCAACAACTGCCCAAGCAATAGGATACTGGTGGTGGTTTCCATCTTGTGCTGTGGCTATCAGTAAAATACCTCTTTCCTGTCAAATACGTACCATCAAATGATATCACCTTCCTCATATATCTAAATCCTGCAATACAGGCACGGTAGGCCAAAAACATATATTTGAAGCTACCATCTTCGTTGACCTTCAAATGTGTTGTTGACCCTGGATTCACTTGTTCAATCATGTACAAATATGTAGGAAGTAATTTGAAACTTTTGACAAGATCTCCCCTCAGTTGATTTATGGCAAGTTGCTTCCCTTTCCAAGCTTTAAAGTAGCTAATCTCGACGCCTTTATTTTGCATCATTGTTTGTATTGATTTCAATGCAGGCATTTTTTGTTGTCCTCTGAGATTTTCCACCACATATATGATACTATAGCTGCACTTGCTTGTCGGTGCCTCCTTTTTCGATTAGTCAGATCACAAGTATTGATGTCACTTTGATTGTTGCACACCCAAGAGCAGGTTGTCCACAAGTAGTATAATCCGGTGAGTCCGATATCGTATCCACATGGAAGCTAAGGTAATTACAAGTCCACTACAATGTCTTTTTGTTTTTGTTTCTTTTGAATTTTAATTGTTTGAATCTTTAATGGGTAAATTTTAATTGTTCAAATTTTAATTTAAGTAGTTGAGATTAAAAGATCCACTCTTGGTATTTTAAGTAGTTGAGATTAAAGGATCCACTCTTGACCAAAACTTATAAATGTGGTCAATTATTTATTGTGCTATATATATTTGTAAACACTAAATCAAGGTTCCCACTTTAAATGGTTGGTAAAACCAAACAAACATTTAAATGGTACCAATAAATTAATACTATGATATATTCATATATAATAAATCAAGGAATCCAAGTTAAACGGTTGGTAAAATCAAACTAACATTTAAATGGTTCCAAGAATTTAATATTATAATATATTTATATATAATAAATCAAGGCATCCACTTTAAATGGTTGGTAATACCAAACTAACATTTAAATGGTTCCAAAAATTTAGTGTAACATATAGCAACAATAAATCAAAACTCCCACTTATAAGTAGGGTATAAAAATACTTAAAGAAATAAATATAACATAAACAATAAATAATGATTAAAAAAATATAAAACATAGATTCTTACCTTTTAATAATCTTATTATCATGGCAAGAGTTTCACCTTATCATCTCAACTTTAGGAAGTTAGCTATTCATTATTCAAAGTGTAAAACTTTGAATATGAAATTAACATGCTAATTGTATTTAAATGAAGAAATAAAGGAAAAATATAGAGAGAAATATTATGAACTCAAATGTTTGTTCATAGAATGAGGGATATCTCAATACATTACAATGCACCCCTATTTATAGCCAAATTTGGGGAGACAACCACAAATAAAATATTATTTTTTTACACAGAAGTCTTCATTGGTGTTCAAAGATATTATATTATATTACACATCACTTTTGAAAATTTTCTTCTCCGAATTTTCTTCTTCACATAAAAAGAAACATGTGGATAATTGAGTTGTCTAGTTGTTATATTTTTTTTAAACCATTTGACCATGTAATTTGAGAGATATGGTCAAAATACTAGAGCATGGTAAAACTGTCACTCCTTTGGTAACTTTATTTGTTGCTTAATTTGATCCCAATTGTGGGATTATTTTTATCTCGTGCTTTTCAACAATATTGTAGATATTATAATCAACTTTCTACAGGTCCAAGAATCATCTTAATCCCATTTGCAACGCCAAGTTTATTCTTATTTTATCGAACTTGTAAAAAATAGTAAAAACTTGTAATTACACAACAACTTATATTTTATACAATTTATTATAAAACATATAATATTTAAACATTTAATAAAACAAAAACTATATATTTATATTATAAAACATTTAATTAATGTACAATTTTTATGTTTATCACACTTCCCAACCAGCTTATTGCTAGTCCCTAGCAATTTAAGCATTAATAGTAATACAAAACATATTGATTAATTTAAATAGAAATGTAATCAAAACTATCTAAGTGTTTAAATTAAGTTTGAAAACTGTCAAAGTTATATCAAGATCATCATAATTATAATTTATGAAATAATTTGAGATGATCAATTCAAAGCTTATTTCAGGTAGTTAAATGTACACGGCCTTCAGAAATTCCTAGTAAGAGTCTCAACTCCATATCCTCACAGGTTAATAAATGTTTCAATTTATGGCAACGATTTCTCT